>NC_091187.1:33716349-34016349 GCF_040958095.1 Procambarus clarkii
TTCTTGCTCTGAAGTGAAGACATCCTGGAATTTCTTATTAAGTTCCTCGCACACTTCCTTCTCGTTTGAAGTGAATCTTTCTGCCCCTTTCCTCAGTTTCATTACCTGTTCCTTCACCGTTGTTTTCCTCCTGATGTGGCTATGCAGCAGTTTGGGTTGAGTCTTTGCCTTGCTCGCTATGTCATTTTCACATTGCCTCTCTACCTCTCTTCTCTCTTCGTGTGTGTGTGTGTGTGTGTGTGAGTGTTTACCGGTTGATTTACGGTTGAGAGGCGGGACCAAAGAGCCAGAGCTCAACCCCCGCAAGCACAACTCGGTGAGTACAACTAGGTGAGTACACACACACACACACACACACACACACACACACACACACACACACACACACACACACACACACACACACACACACACACACACACACACACACACACACACACACAGTTCCACAGGGCTCTGTGCTTGGACCTATCCTGTTTTTGATATACGTAAATGATCTCCCAGGGGGTATATAGACTCATTCCTCTCAATGTTTGCTGACGACGCCAAAATTATGAGAAGGATTAAGACAGAGAAGGACAGCTTGAGGCTTCAAGAAGACCTGGACAAGCTGCAGGAATGGTCGAACAAATGGCTGTTAGAGTTTAACCCAAGCAAATGTAATGTAATGAAGATAAGGGTAGGAATCAGGAGACCAGATACAAGGTATCCTTTGGGAGATGAGATACTTCAAGAGTCAGAGAGAGAGAAAGACCTGGGGGTTGATATCATGCCAGACCTGTCACCTGAAGCTCATATCAAGAGGATAACATCAGCAGCATATGCCGGGATGGCTAACATAAGAACGGCCTTTAGAAACTTGTGTAAGGAATTTTTCAGAACATTATATACCACATATGTCAGACCAATCCTGGAGTATGCCGCTCCAGCATGGAGTCCATATCTAGTCAAGCATAAGACTAAACTGGAAAAGGTTCAAAGGTTTGTCACCAGACTAGTACCCGAGCTGAGAGGTATGAGCTACGAGGAGAGACTATGGGAATTAAACCTCACTTCGTTGTAAGACAGAAGAGTTAGGGGGACATGATCACCATATTCAAGATTCTCAAAGGAATCGACAGGTTTGATAAAGACAGGCTATTTAACACAAGTGGAACAAGCACTGGGGGCCACAGGTGGAAACTGAGCGCCCAAATGAGCAACAGAGATATTAGAAAGAACTTTTTTAGTGTCAGAGGGGTTGACAAATGGAATGCATTAGGATGTAATGTGGTGGAGGCTGACTCCATACACAGTTTCAAGTGTAGATATGATAGATCCATATCCTGAGCCCAATAGGCTCAGGAACCTGTACACCTGTTGATTGATGGTTGAGAGGCGGGACCAAAGACCAGAGCTCAACCCCCGCAAGCACAACTAGGTGAGTACAACTAGGTGAGTACGCACACACACACACACACACACACACACACACACACACACACACACACACACACACACACACACACACACACACACACACACACACACACACACACACAGTAGTGTGTGTGAGAGTGAGAGTAGTGGGGAAATGGAATGCACTTCAGGAACAGGTTGTGGAAGCAAATACTATTCATAATTTTAAAACCAGGTATGATAGGGAAATGGGACAGGTGTCATTGCTGTAAACAACCGATGCTCGAAAGGCGGGATCCAAGAGTCAATGCTCGATCCTGCAGACACAACTAGGTGAGTACTAGGTGAGTACACACACACACACACACACACACACACACACACACACACACACACACACACACACACACACACACACACACACACACACACACACTCACACACACACACACACACACACACACACACACACACACACACACACTCACACACACACACACACACACACACACACACACACACACACACACACACACACACACACACACACACACACACACACACACACACATACACACACACACACACACAAAATCGTAACCCAGCATCAACATGGGTTCAGGGATAGCTGGTCCGGCCTCACAGGGTTACTTGAATTCTACGACCAGGCAACAAAAATCAGGCAAGAAGGAGAAGGGTGGGCAGACTGCATATTTTTGGATTGTCAGGAAGCCTTTGATACAGTACCACACAAGAGCCTAGTGAAAAAGCTAGAGATGCAGGCCGGAGTGAAAGGGAATGTACTCCATTGGATAAAGGAGTATCTAAGCAACAGGAGACAACGAGTCAGTGTGAGGGGTGAGGTCTCAGATTGGTGATACGTTACGAGTCCCGCAGGGGTCAGTCCTTGGACCTATACCGTTTCTGATATATGTAAATGATCTCCCAGAGGGTATAGAATCGTTTCTCTCAATGTTTGCTGATGATGCAAAAATTATGAGGAGGATTGAAACATGGGATGATAGTAGGAGGCTACAAGATGACCTAGACAGACTGGGTGAATGGTCCAACAAATGGCTGTTGAAGTTCAACCAGAGTAAATGCAAAGTAATGAAACTAGGCAGTGGAAACAGGAGGTCAAACACAGGATACAGAATAGAAGATGAAGTACTCAATGAAACGGACAGAGAGAAAGATCTAGGAGTTGATATCACACCAAACCTGTCTCCCGAAGCCCACATAAAAAGAATAACGTCTGCGGCATATGCGAGGCTGGCTAACATCAGAACAGCGTTCAGGAACCTGTGTAAGGAATCATTCAGAATCTTGTACACCACATATGTAAGACCAATCCTGGAGTATGCGGCCCCAGCATGGAGCCCGTACCTTGTCAAGCACAAGACGAAGCTGGAAAAAGTCCACTAGACTAGTCCCAAAATTAAGAGGCATGAGTTACGAGCAAAGGCTGCGGGAAATGCACCTTACGACACTGGAAGACAGAAGAGTAAGGGGAGACATGATCACAACCTACAAAATCCTCAGGAGGAATCGACCGGGTAAACAAGGATAAACTATTCAACACTGGTGTTACGTGAACAAGGGGACACAGGTGGAAACTGAGTACCCACATGAGCCACAGGGGACGTCAGAAGGAACTTTTTCTGTCTCAGAGTAGTTAACGGATGGAATGCATTAGGCTGTGATGTGGTGGAGGCTGACTCCATACACAGTTTCAAATGAAGATATGATAGAGTTGAGTTCATTGTACACCAGTTGATTGACAGTTGAGAGGCGGGACCAAAGAGCTAAAGCTCAACACCCGCAAGCACAAATAGGTGAGTACAAATACAAATATACAAAATACAAATATTTATTCAGGTAAAGTACAAACATACAAGGTGAAATACAAAAGTTGATGGATTTATAGATAGAGCTAGTACATACAATGCTTAAAGCCAATATGACGCAAAGCGTTTCGGGCAGGAAAACCATTAATGACTAAAACTTAATACTAACTCAGATTAAAGTATAAATTGTGTTGAGAAAATATAAAAAAAAGTGAAAAAAGGGGGGGGGGGAAAGAGGCAGAAAAAAAGCAAAAATACCATTTGGTCTACAAACAGCATTGTTTAAAATCGTAGACATGGGTTAACATTTAAGGGTGAGGAAGGTTACATTGAGTTAATTAGGTGGTACTTAGTTTTTATCTTAAACTGGTTGGGAGAGGTACAGTCTTTAACATAATTGGGAAGGTCATTCCACTTTTTAGGTGGAATGACCCTTGATTCGTAAAGCATTTCTAGTTTGACTAAGTTGGAATATCAAATAGGTATTTGTATCTGGTGTGGTGCTCATGGGATTTGTTACAACCTTCTGGGAAGCTTTTAAGGTCAGGATTGACATTACAGTTCAGCGTTTTATATACATAAAATACACATGAGAGGATGATATAGGTGAGTACACACACACACACACACACACACACACACACACACACACACACACACACACACACACACACACACACACACACACACACACACACACACACACACACACACACACCAGTAAGCAGCCCGTGACAGCTGACTAACTCCTAGGTATCTATTTACTGCTAAGTAACAGAGGCATAGGGTGAAAGAAACTCTGCCCATCGTTTCTCACCGGCGCCCAGGATCGAGCCCGGGACCACAGGATCACGTGTCCAGCGTGCTGTCCGCTAGGCCAACGGCTCCCACAAACTCAGTGCGCTGGCCGGGAATCGAACCCGGGTCACAAGAAGTGGAATCTTGCATGATACCACTACACCAGCAGCGCTGGTGTAGTGGTATCACACACGCTGGCGTGTGTGTGTGTGTGTGTGTGTGTGTGTGTACTCACCTAGTTGTACTCACCTAGTTGTGTTTACGAGGGTTGAACTCTGGCTCTTTGGTCCCGCCTCTCAACCGTCAATGAACAGGTGTACAGATTCCTGAGCCTATTGGGCTCTATCATATCTACACTTGAAACTGTGTATGGAGTCAGCCTCCACCACATCACTTCCTAATGCATTCCATTTGTCAACCACTCTGACACTAAAAAAGTTCTTTCAAATATCTCTTTGGCTAATTTGGGCACTCAATTTCCACCTGTGTCCCCTTGTGCGTGTGCCCCTTGTGTTAAATAGCCTGTCTTTATCTACCCTATCAATTCCCTTCAGAATCTTGAATGTGGTGATCATGGCCCCCCTAACTCTTCTGTCTTCCAGCAAAGTGAGGTTTAATTCCCGTAGTCTCTCCTCGTAGTTCTTACCTCTCAGCTCGGGTACTAGTCTGGTGGCAAACCTTTGAACCTTTTCCAATTTAGTCTTATGCTTGACTAGATATGGACTCTATGCTGGGGCTGCATACTCCAGGATTGGCCTGACATATGTGGTATACAAAGTTCTGAATGATTCTTTACACAAGTTTCTGAATGCCGTTCGTATGTTGGCCAGCCTGGCATATGCCGCTGATGTTATCCTCTTGATATGTGCTGCAGGAGACAGGTCTGGCGTGATATCAACCCCCAAGTCTTTTTCTTTCTCTGACTCCTGAAGAATTTCCTCTCCCAGATGATACCTTGTATCTGGCCTCCTGCTCCCTACACCTATCTTCATTATATTACATTTGGTTGGGTTTAACTCTAACAACCATTTGTTCGACCATTCCTTCAGTTTGTCTAGGTCTTCTTGAAGCCTCAAACAGTCCTCTTCTGTCTTAATCTTCTCATAATTTTGGCATCGTCCGCAAACATTGAGAGAAATGAATCGATACCCTCCGGGAGATCATTTACATATATCAGAAACAAGATAGGACCGAGTACAGAGCCCTGTGGGACTCCACTGGTGACTTCACGCCAATCGGAGGTCTCACCCCTCACCGTAACTCTGCTTCCAATTGATTAGGTACTCCCTTATCCACTGGAGCACCTTACCAGCTACACCTGCCTGTCTCTCCAGCTTATGTACCAGCCTCTTATGTGGTACTGTGTCAAAGGCTTTTCGACAATCCAAGAAAATGCAGTCCGCCCAGCCTTTTCTTTCTTGCTTAATCTTTGTCACCTGGTCGTAGAATTCTATTAAGCCTGTCAGGCAAGATTTACCCTCCCTGAACCCATTTTGGCGATTTGTCACGAAGCCCCTTCTCTCCAGATGTTACCAGTTTTTTCTCACGATCTTCTCCATCACCTTGCATGGTATACAAGTCAAGGACACTGGCCTGTAGCTCAGTGCCTCTTGCCTGTCGCCCTTTTTGTATATTAGGACCACATTCTCCGTCTTCCATATTTCTGGTATGTCTCCCGTCTCCAGTGACCTACTATACACTATGGAGAGTGGCAAGCAAAGTGCCTCTGCACACTCTTTCAGTACCCATGGTGAGATCCCATCTGGACCAACAGCCTTTCTAACATCCAGATCCAGCAAGTGTCTCTTGACCTCCTCTCTCGTAATTTCGAACTCTTCCAAGGCCGCTTGGTTTACCTCCCTTCCTCCTAGCGCAGTTATCTCACCTTGTTCTATTGTGAAGACTTCCTGGAACCTCTTGTTGAGTTCTTCACACACCTCTCTGTCATTCTCTGTATACCAGTCCTCACCTATTCTAATTTTCAATACCTGTTCTTTCACTGTTGTTTTCCTTCTGATGTGACTGTGGAGTAGCTTTGGTTCGGTCTTGGCTTTGTTTGCTTTATCATTTTCAAAACTTTTCTCTGCTTCTCTTCTCACCCTGACATACTCATTCCTGGTTCTCTGGTATCTCTCTCTGCTTTCTGGTGTTCTGTTATTCCGGAAGTTCCTTCACGCCCTTTTGTTCAGTTTCTTCGCTTCCATACATGCCCTATTATACCATGGATTCTTCTGTTGCTTCTCGATTTTTTTTGTGTGAGTGTGTTTGTGTGTACTCACCTAGTTGTGTCACCTAGTTGTGTCTGCACGATCGAGCATTGATTCTTGGATCCCGCCTTTCGAGCATCGGTTGTTTACAGCAATGACTCCGGTCCTATTTCCCTATCATACCTGGTTTAAAAATTATGAATAGTATTTGCTTCCACAACCTGTTCCTTAAGTGCATTCCATTTTTCCACTACTCTCACGCTAAAAGAAAACTTCCTAACATCCCTGTGACTCATCTGAGTTTCCAGCTTCCACCCATGTCCCCTCGTTCTGTTACAATTCCGTGTGAACATTTCGTCTATGTCCACTCTATCAATCCCTCTGAGTATTTTATACGTTCCTAACATGTCCCACTCTCCCTTTTTCTTTCTAGTGTCGTAAGGCACAGTTCTTTCAGGCGCTCCTCATGCCCCATCCCTCGTAGCTCTGGGACGAGTCTCGTTGCAAACCTTTGAACCTTTCCCAGTTTCTTTATATGCTTCTTCAGATGGGGACTCCATGATGAGGCGGCATACTCTAAGACTGGCCTCACGTAGGCAGTGTAAACTGCCCTAAATGCCTCCTTACTTAGGTTTCTGAATGCTGTTCTAACTTTTGCCAGTGTAGAGTACGCTGCTGTCGTTATCCTATTTATATGTGCCTCAGGAGATAGATTAGATGTTACGTCCACACCCAGGTTTCTTTCGCGCGTCGTCACAGGTAGGCTGTTCCCCTTCATTGTGTACTGTCCCTTTGGTCTCCTATCTCCTAGTCCCATTTCCATAACTTTACATTTGCTCGTGTTGAATTCCACTAGCCATTTCTCTGGCCGTCTCTGCAACCTGTTCAGGTCCTCTTGGAGGATCCTGCAATCCTCATCTGTCACAACTCTTCTCGTCAACTTTGCGTTATCATGCATGCCTCAACACACACACACACACATGTGTGTGTGTGTAATTACCTAAGTGTAGTTACAAGATGAGAGCTACGCTCGTGGTGTCCCGTCTTCCCAGCACTCTTTGTCATATAACGCTTTGAAACTACTGACGATCTTGGCCTCTACCACCTTCTCACCTAACTTGTTCCAACCGTCTACCACTCTTTGCGAAAGTGAATTTTCTTATATTTCTTCGGCATCTGTGTTTAGCTAGTTTAAATCTATGACCTCTTGTTCTTAAAGTTCCAGGTCTCAGGAAATCTTCCCTATCGATTTTATCAATTCCCGTTACTATTTTGCATGTAGTGATCATATCACCTCTTTTTCTTGTCTTCTAGTTTTGGCATATTTAATGTCTCTAACCTCTCCTCGTAGCTCTTGCCCTTCAGTTTTGGGAGCCACTTAGTAGCATGTCTTTGTACCTTTTCCAGTTTGTTGATGTGCTTCTTAAGATATGGGCACCACACAACCGCTGCATATTCTAGCTTTGGCCTAACAAAAGTCGTGAACAATTTCTTTAGTATATCGCCATCTATGTATTTAAAAGCATTTCTGAAGTTAGAAAGCGTGGCATAGGCTCCTCGCACAATATTCTTTATGTGGTCCTCAGGAGATAGTTTTCTATCTAGAACCACCCCTAGATCTCTTTCTTATTCAGAATTCTTTAAAGATTTCTCACATAATATATAGGTTGTGTGGGGTCTATGTTCTCCTATTCCACATTCCATAACATGGCATTTATTAACATTAAATTCCATTTGCCAAGTGGTGCTCCATATACTTATTTTGTCCAGGTCATCTTGAAGGGCATGACAATCATCTAAGTTTCTTATCCTTCCTATTATCTTAGCATCATCAGCAAACAAGTTCCTATAATTCTGTATACCAACTGGTAGATCATTTATGTAGACAATAAACATCAATGGTGCAAGAACTGAACCCTGTGGTACTCCACTTGTAATATTTCTCCAGTCCGATACATTGCCTCTGATCACTGCCCTCATTTTTCTGTCAGTCAGAAAATTTTTCATCCATGTTAGAAGCTTACCTGTCACCCCTCCAATATTTTCCAGTTTCCAGAACAACCTCTTATGTGGAACTCTGTCGAAAGCCTTTTTTAGGTCCAGATAAATGCAGTCAACCCAACCATCTCTTTCCTGTAATATCTCTGTTGCTCGATCATAGAAACTGAGTAAATTCGATACACAGGATCTTCCAGATCGAAAACCATACTGTCTCTGATATTATATCATTTCTCTCCAGGTGTTCTACCCATTTAGTTTTAATTATTTTTTTCCAATATTTTGACTATTACACTATTTGATTATTACTGCTGGTGTCTACTCTAATTCCTATTCATCTTGTCCTCTCCAATACTTTAGCGAAACTGGCCGTACACTGAATGACAGACTTAAAGAACACAAGAGAAGTGTTAAGTCTGCAGACACTAACAATGCTCTCTTCTGCCATGTGAGGGATTCTAATCATCCCATTGATTGGTCTTCCTCCAAAATAATCTTTCCTGCCTCTACACAGACGCCGTCTTGTAGAATCGGCTCTTATACACAATGTACCCAACATGAACTTGAGTCCCGGCTTTGTTGCTGTGGGCTCTTCCCTTTCACAGTATATACTCAAATGATCTAATCTTTCTAACAAACGTGACTTAACATAAGCTTACCTCTTCCATTTATCTTTCTTTCTCTTTCCTTTTCTTTCTCTCTTCTCCCCTTTTTCTGTTCATTGTCTTCTCCTACGCTCCCTTGCTATCCTTTTCGTATTCCTATTACTATCTCCTTCGGTGGTTATAATAGGAGCTGCCTCGTATGGGCCATTAGGCCTTCTGCAGTTCTTATTATTACTACTATCCCCTACACCTTACTTTCCTCCTCAGCTCTCTCTTGCCTATTTATTGCCTGTCTCTACCTCCTCATCACAATCGACTTGAGAATGGTCCAGGACGGACCGAAACGTCGTCGTTCCTTCAACTTCTAGTGTGTGGTCTGGTCAACATAAATACTGTTAAATCTAGATGCTCTAGATATTTCATTCCATAGATGCTTTATTTCCATTCTGTCTAAATTTGGTGGCCTATATATAACTCCTATTATAATAATATTTGCTTTTTCGTTTAATTCTATTCAAATAGTTTCTGTGTGTGGCTCAGTTTTGATTCTCTCTTTGAGACTACATTTCAAATTGTCCCTAACATATATGGCTACTCCCCCTCCTCGTCTAATATATCTATCTGTGTGAAATAGTTTAAATCCATTTATTTGATATTCAGCTAATAATTCTCTATTTTCTACATTCATCCACGTTTTGGTAAGTGCAATAATATCTATTTCTTTTGTACAGATAAGAGCATTTAACTCGTTTATTTTGTTTCTTAGACTTCTACTGTTAGTGTAATATACCCTAAGTGAATTGTTATTTTGAGGCCCTTCTCTTTCCCTGATCATTTTGCCAATTTGTTTCTCCAACAAACACATATTTTTATTACCTCCTTCCTTCCTATCAATTCCCATACCACTATCTACTAACAGTTTAAACCCAAACAAACACCTCTAACCACTGGTTCCAACGAGTTCGCAACAGCAACAACCCCAGCCCTCGATATATGCATCCCATCACGAGCATACATTTCATTTCTTCCATAGAAGTGTTCCCAGTTGTCTATGAAAGATGTTGCATTTGATTTTCAATATCTTTCCAGCCGGCAATTGGCACCAAGTGCCCTCGACAACCATTCCTTCCCAACGCTCTTTCTTGGAAGAATGCCACATATGATCGAGATTCCTCCTTTGCTCCTAACTAATTCTATGGCTTTCTTAAATTTCTTTATCAGTTCCTCACTCCTAACTCGTCCAACATCATTACCCCCCTGCACTAATACAAATAATGGGTTTGTTCCCATTTCCCGTCATAATATCTTTCATGTTGTCAACAATATCTCCAATTCCAGCTCCCAAATAATACAATTTTTATACATTTGATTAATTAATTTGATTTGATTAATACAAACACCTTGTAATATTTATATGACCTGGTAATATAAACAATATATATTAGTTTACATACTACTATTTTCTTTGCAATTATCATTGACCTTATGTTATGTTTAGTTATATTAATATGGTGTTTTACTCACAAACATTCAATATTTATTAATATATTTATAAAATATAAAAACTATTTGGGTTCCTCCTAGAATTTTATTTACAGAAAACCTGCAGGCCTTTACCAAGAAAACGAGTTAAACATAGACTTTTATTATTTTAAACCAACGATTTTTAAAACAATAATGTTATAACTTGAGGATATTCTGTGTAAAGATCAAAATTTTACTTGCCATTTTACAAAAAGATTATTATTGAAACCATAATTTCTGACCTTTGCAAAAATGTTGATAAATATCTAGGTTTTGCCCGAAACGCTATGCGTATTGGTGGCTTTAGGTATTGTATGTAGTAGTTCTATCATGAGACAGTTTAACAAGGGCAGG
The DNA here is from genome assembly GCF_040958095.1 of Procambarus clarkii. NCBI lineage: Eukaryota > Metazoa > Arthropoda > Malacostraca > Decapoda > Cambaridae > Procambarus > Procambarus clarkii. The sequence goes on from NC_091187.1 coordinate 33,727,081, forward strand.
AATCAGTCATTAGAATCACTTTACCCTAAGAATGGCCTGCTTCACTGACCTGTCTCGTTTTTCAATGGCTCAGTCTTCTTTGTAATCTTTTGTGTCTGGAAAGAACTCCCTTTTATTTACAATTTGTTTCTGTCCTTTTCGTGTTAATATTTCTTACAATTTCTCTGCAAGTTTAATAAATTGCTGTCTAATATAGACTTCACGATTCTTAATTTATTTGAATAGAGCATTTTTCAACCTGAAGTTCTTAAACCCCCACAGATTAAAAAAGAAGTTGTTAATATTGTACTTAATCAATTTGTTTGGTATTCTGAGCCCTTGGAAGTCACTTAGGAAGATTTTAATGATAGTAAAATTAAATATATTATTTAGAATCATTTACTGACAGCAAAATGATAACTAACAATAGTCATGATGTAGACGATGGCAATGATGTATATATATGCCCTCTGTCACAATTCTTCAAGAACAGATTGAGAAACTGAGAAGTAAGTTTCAGCACAGAACTTTTTTCTGCTACAGTGTAATATCTTCAGATATATTTAGATATTTGCACTATTGAACCTTTATAGTCGTATATAGCACACATTCCCACTGACGTTCAAACAACAGGAAAAATTACCTAATTTTTAACAATATTCAATAGTTTTCTTTTTCTTTACCTTATACAAACAAATTCTTACCGTTTTACATCATTTCCAATAAAATTTGTAGTGTGTACTGAAGTATGTTAATAAATATATAATACTCTTTTCATATTTTATTGTATAATGGAGAAATGTTAAACGTTATAACGATCAAAAAATGCTTATTACAAAATCTGATTGGTGATAAAATAAATATAATTTCAAATCATAGTTTGAAATTTGATTTAGAAGTTTTCAATTGGGTTTTATTTGTTTACAGTCGGCAGGATGGTGTGGCTGTTCAAGAAATTTTCTAAGACTTTTCTGGTAACCAACGTGTGTTGCTCTGTCTTCTGGAACGTTGCTCCCGTGGCCCTGGTGGTCATATTCTGCATTCAAGGAGAACTTGCAGTGCTACTGCACCTATTGAGAGAACTGTTGCTCTTGGAAGACTGCAAGATGATGTCCCGCTCTTTTCTCATAAATATTTTGATAACTCTCATTGTACCCACTCTTGATATTATTAACCGGTTACAGTGGAATTTAAAATTAATTTTGATTAGTGATTACAATTATTTTATTTGTGGATTACTCTATTCTTTCTTTGCCCCAAGTTTATTATGGGGCTATTCAATAATACTTCATGTGGCTGGAAGTCATATTATCATGAAAGCATATATTTGCACCAACGACACACTGGAGCGTCTCTTCTCAAACAAGATAGTTATAGATGGTAATTGTTCATCTCTGCTGCAATCTGCCCGCAAGATCCGCCACAAGTATCTAAAACTCCAACAAGCTCACCACCTGCTCTCCAAAACTCTGTCGCTTCCTCTGGTATTCACAGGCTCAAAGACAATACTAATGAACATCGTGATGTTGATGTATATGATAGTCTACCCTAATTGTGTTCAAACTAATTTTGAATACTTTATCTATTGTGCTTGTTCTTTGGGCTCCTTGGCTGAAATTTACAACCAGGGCTACACAGCAGACGTACTACAGGAGGAGGTATGGAATATAGAAACTTTATATTTTAATAATTCTCAATCTCTACCTGAGAAAAATTACAATTAAAAACTGATAAAAAATGTTAGTCCCAGAGTGCATATATATATATATATATATATATATATATATATATATATATATATATATATATATATATATATATATATATATATATATATATATATATATATAAATGAACAAATCCACAAGGGCCGTGACGAGGAATCGAACCTGCGTCCAGGAGCATCCCAGACAATGCCGTAATCGACTGAGCTACGACAGGGTTAAAAGGGGTTGTGTAAAAGCTTGGTTTGTGCCTCGGAGAGGCTACGGGATCCAGTAAGTTCAGTAGAACTTCGGTTTCAACCCTTGTAACCCTGTCGAAGCTCAGTCGATTAAGGCAGTGTCTGGGATGCTCCCAGACGCAGGTTCGAATCCTTGTCACGGCCCTTGTGGATTTGTTCATTTGATGCATCACGTTATTGTGATCTCTGTATATATATATATATATATATATATATATATATATATATATATATATATATATATATATATTAGTATATTTTGGTAGCAGTCTTTCTTGTAAACATATGTTGTTGAATATGACCGAAAAGGTAAGATTAATAATTCTAACCCGAATTTTCTCAATATTTCTTATGTTTTTCTTCTCTGTCGGTGGTAATAAAAATAACAATTCTCCAAAATTCATTTTTTAATTGTCTGACGCATGAACGTGTTTCGTAATTCGTATTTCATTTTCAAAGCCTTAAATTACACACAAATTCTTCGTACTTATACTCTATTGGATGAGGTGACTTTGTACAAAAGTTTTGAGTGAGGTGACAAACACAAGCCAAAACACGAAACAATGGGTATAAATTGGATAAGTGAACATATGAATGGAAGTAACTGCAGATGGCCTATTGGCCCATACTTCCTTTTGCTGCTTCCATATTGGTTCGGGGTCTTGAAGTGGGTAGAATGTAGTTGTGCATTAATTGGCTGTTGATTGCTGGTGTCGACTTTTTGATGTGTAGTGCCTCGCTGATGTCAAGCCGCCTGCTATCGCTGTATCTATCGATGATTTCTGTGTTGTTTGCTAAGATTTCTCTGGTGATGGTCTTGTTGTGAGAAGAGATTATATGTTCCTTGATGGAGCCCTGTTGCTTATGCATTGTTAATCGCCTGTAAAGAGACGTTGTTGTCTTGCCTATATATTGAGTTCTTTGGGGCTTACAGTCCCCAAGTGGGCATTTAAAGGCATAGACGACGTTGGTCTCCTTTAAGGCGTTCTGCTTGGTATCTCGAGAGTTTTTATGAGTAGATTTGCCGTTTTTTTGGTTTTATAATAAATTGTCAATTGTGTTTTCTGATTTTTGTCTGTAGGGATGACATTCCCATCAACAATATCTTTCAGGACCCTTTCCCCTGTTTTATGAGCCGTTAAAAAAAAAGTTCCTGTAAAATAGTCTAATAGGGGTACAAGTGTTGTGTTGTGTTGGTTGACTCTTCAGATGTTGCATGGCGTTTCACTTTTCTATTCATGAAGTCTTCAACGAAACCGTTAGAGAAGCCGTTGTTGACTAGGACTTGCCTTACCTTACAGAGTTCTTCATCGACTTGCTTCCAATCTAAGCTGTGGCTGAGAGCACGGTCGATGTAAGCGTTGACAACACTCCTCTTGTACCTGTCTGGGCAGTCACTCTTGGCAATGAGGCACATTCCTATGTTGGTTTCCTTAGTGTAGACTGCAGTGTGGAAGCCTACGCTCTTTTCCGTGACTGTTACATCCAGAAAGAGCAGCTTCCCATTATTCTCCATCTCGTAAGTGAAGCTCAACACAGAATTCTGCTCAAATGCCTCCTTCAGCTCCTGCAGATGTCTGACATCAGGTACCTGCGTAAAAATGTCGTCAACATACCTGCAGTATATGGCGGGTTTCAAGCCCATATCAACTAAGACCCTCTGTTCGATGGTGCTCATGTAGAAGTTTGCAAACAGGACACCTAGGGGGGAACCAATGGCGACCCCATCTACTTGCTTATACATGTGCCCATCTGGGCTCAAGAAGGGTGCCTCTTTAGTGCAGGGTTGGAGTAGTTTCCTCAGTGTGTTTTCTGGCAGGTCAAGAGGAGTGCAAGCTGGGTCACGATACACTCTGTCTGCTATCATCCCGATTGTTTTATCCACCGGCACGTTGATAAATAGTGACTCTACATCCAATGAGGCTCTTATATCCGTGGCCTGCGCTCCCCGCAGTAGGTCAACAAATTCCTTGGGAGACTTTAGGCTAAAAGCACAAAGTACGTATATGGAGTCAGCAACCCGTTGAGCCGTTTAGCCAGTCTGTAAGTGGGTGTAGGTATCTGGCTGATGATTGGTTAAAGTGGGTTTCCACGCTTGTGGGTATGCCTATGAAAATTAGGAGAATATTTGGGGGAGGTAAATGTAATGGCACTATTAAATGTATTTATGTTCTATGCAGAGAGTAAGGAATGTACCTATTTTATTTAGTAATATCTGTACCCGACCACACGTTGCTGTGGCTGCATTGCTGAGCCATAACAATCTTCCCCTGTCTCCTAGTCATCCAACCCGCACCTAGTCCTCCCACCATTCCCCCCGTCCCCTCGCCTTTCCACCCATTCCTCACTCTCCCATCCCCTCGTCGTCCGATCCATTCCCCACTCCCCTTCCCCTCGTCCTCCCCACAATTCCCCCCTCTCCCATGGCTCTTTGTCCTACCCACCATTCCCCACTCCAGCATCCCCTCCTCCTCCAAACTAACTCCCAATTTTTACCTTTCACAGATGTGGCATCTATATAGAAGGTTTATAAAACACGCGCTTATTCGAATGGAATGTTGCTTCAAAATTTCAGAGCAATCGGCAAAGAAGTTTCGGAAATTACAGCGTGTGTTGCTACTACGTCCAACAGATGGCTCTGTTTTTCCAAAAAAGAATGTTTTATCCTGTCACAGGTAAAGCATGTATATAGTAGGTATATAAAAACACGCGCCTATTCGATTGCAACATTGTGTCAAAATTTCTAAGCAATCGGTAAACCAGTTTCGAAGATTTCCCTCATGTGAAAAACTGAAAAACACCATTTAAAAAAAAAAACATGTTTTTTCCGCCACAAACGTGACATCTATGTAGCTTGTATATTAAAAAAAAACCGCACGGATGCGAATGGAACGTTGTGTGAAAATTTCAAAGCAGTCGGTAAAGAACTTTCGGTGATATGCGATTTTAACAAAAAAACATTTACATTTTTATTTATATATATTAAAATATACTGTCTAATCAGAGGATGCATTGAGATATCATGTTCGAGTCTATATTCACAAGTTTTTAAATATAAAGAATTTTTTTCAGTTTTATTAAGAAGTAGAGATTTTATAAAAAAATTGAAAATATCCTGAGTTACCTTACAATTTATTGAAAGATTTTAGTTTTGTTTTATTAGTTTTATAAAACTGTAAAATCAATATAGCTATAGGGTAAGTACTAACTGTAATTAAGAAGCAATAAAATGTTTGTCCTCCTACACTAAGAAGGTTAGGTTATGTCGTGGTTTTCTATACAGCTTTACAGGTAAACTCTAATATTCACAATATTTTTGGTGCAATTCTGGCGATTAGGTGTAATTTATGTACTAAGCCGGTAGCAAGATTATACTTGTTACATTCAGTATTAAAACGCACTGCCTCTTCGGAGGAGGGGCTGCCTCATACTAGGCTGTTTACAGCAGCTGCCGTCCGCACCAGATGCATCCATCGATTTTAACATACTATGTATTAAATATTGGTTTGTTTTCATATACGAATTAATATTATTATACATAAAAATTTTATGTATAGTTAAGCATAGGGTAGTGTTATGAATTTGCTTACTGTTATGGGGGGTAATGAGTATTAATGGGAAGGGCCAACAGCTAGAATCAGCATGTGTCAAAATTAGTGTAGATCAGATAAGCCCGGCCCCCCAATAAGAACATAAAACCATATTAATTTAGTGGCTTAAAGAAAAATGTCAGTCTAGCTGATGATCACTGATCCCCTACACAGGAAGAATGGATACTCCTTTAAAAACTAACTTATATATTAAACCCTCTTATTAACCCCCATATACATTAACAACAATAACAATAACTACTTTACCACACTATCTTACATTAAAAGCCTTGGTCCACATAAGCAGGATACAAGGTTTTACAATTAGGACAAGCTAGGGTAAAGTCTACTTGTAAAGAACTCGAAAGCTTGAAGCAGCTTGGGGTAGTAAGCCCCACGTGATACCTTATCCTATCCCCACGTAGTACCCTGTCACAACACAAACACTTAGGGATGCCCAAAACACTGGCTTACACTACACACTATCTGTATAAATCTCACAAGCCTAGCTAGTAGCACAGTTACGTAAGATTATACTTAATTTAACGGTTACGGTAGCTTAATATTAAGGTAAGGGAAAGGGAGGAGGAGGAGAATGGAGACAGAGCCACACAGGGAAGATGTTGTCACAACCACAGCGCAAACGGAGAAGAATGACCCTCGCGTCCTCCTGCCTCCCACTCACTTGCTGCTGGACGGATATTCAGCTGATCATACAGCAGACATCAATCCAAGTTTACTCAGACCTTACTATTTCCCTTAAACTTTCTAAGAATAGCTGATAATTAGTTCACTGTTATAATTAATCAACAACAAGCTCAGTCTGAATGGTCTGTGAGAAACAAGATTCGTCTTACGTCTGGCAAGGAAGATAGGAACAAAAGCGCCTCAGCACTCCTATCCATTAATGTAAAGTAATTATTTAGAGCTCAATTTGAGCTCTGGTTTCCAACTGAGGAACGCAGGGTCGTAACACTCCTCCCCCCTTCAGAGAAAAAAATGTGGCTTCTAGAATAGTAGTCATATTTTTTTGTAAGAGTAAACAGAGTATAAAAAGTAAAATCTATGCAATAAAAGAAAATCAAAGAAAACAAAAATTTCTCTGCAAGAAAAAGCACAAAGGAATTCTCTGAAAGAAAAAGCACATGCACACACAACAAAAAACACAAAACAAAAATGGGGAAGTAAATAAATTTGACACGGAATATTTAATGTCACGGGAGAACCTAAAAAAAAAATTACTAAAGCATGACAGTTGGTATATGGCTTCCTGTGGCTCAGATGAATGTGACTCAGGTAACTGTGACAGAACGTTGGCTATCACGTTGAGGCGGCCCGGTAGGAGGGTAATGGAAAGATTGAAGTCCCGTAGGTACAATGCCCACCTGAGGATGCGTTTATTTTTTGCCTTCATCTGGTTTAAGAACATTAGTGGGTTATGGTCCGTGTATACTTCTACTATATTTCCTGTTAGGTATACTTCAAACTTTTTACATGTTAACACTAGCTCTAATGCCTCTTTTTCTACCACTGAATAATTGTGTTGCACCTTGTCATATTTCACAGAGTAATAGTATACTGGGTGGTCCACTTGATCATCCCAGTTTGCAACAACACTGCACCAGCACCTGAGTCAGACGCATCAACATGAATTTTAAATGATCGGTCGAACCTTGGACTAGCGAGCACAGCGCGGAAGCTAAGATCAATTTCAAATTTTTAAATGCCTCTGCACAGTCTGTTGACCACTTAAATTTAACGGCCTTCTGCAACAAGTATGTGCGAGGAGTGGTGACACTGGAAACGTACTGACAAACGTGTCGGTAGTCCGCACAAATACCGATAAACCTTTGAAGATCCTTTCTAGACCGGAGCACTGGATACGCCAGAATATCTTGCCTAGGTAACACTTTTCCTTGGCCCACTTCATAACCGATGTACGTTACTGTGCCTTGGCCAAAATGACACTTTTTTACATTTAAAGTTAAATTTGCACTTTTCAGAACTGTGAACAACTGGCATAACCTAGCTATGTGGTCAGTCCAATTCCTATCAAAAAGCACAATGTCATCTAAATACGCCCGACAATTTGGCACATTAGCGAGCAGAGAGTTCATTAGACTATCTACATTAGACTATGGACATTAGACCATTAGATTAGAGAGTTCCCCGACAATTGGTGCCATCTATAGATTTCCTAATACCAACATAGCTTCATTCTCAGACAACGTAAGGAATCTTATCATAAATAACAATCTCAACAAAAATCACATTATTCTAGGAGGTGATTTCAATATTGACCTGGGTCTTCAAAATAACCCTCAAGTTGACTATTTCCGTAACAGCATGCACTCCTGTAAGCTAAACCCCACAATCACCAAGCCCACCCGAGTCACTCAAACATCTGCTACTACCTTGGATCACTTATGGACTAATATATCAGCTCCCCTTACATCTGGGGTAATCTATGATAGAACAACTGACCACTATCCTACCTTCCTCATAGCAAACATGGATACAATACCTCCAGAAAGCAAGAAACTCTCATTCAGGCTACACAGTGAATCAGCTTTAGGCAATCTCTCTAATGCACTTCACAATATTAACTGAGAATGTGAATTCAATAATACACAGGATATAAACTCATTACTAACCTCTTTCTCTCCAAAACTCTAAGCCTCAACAACACTCACTGTCCCCTCCTTACCAAACAAGTAACTGCCAAAAAAAAAAAAAAAAAAAAAACAATCCGTGGCTCACAAGGGGAATAATCAAGTCAATCAACAAAAAGACATGAATATGAAAAGAAACTTAGGATTGGCCTAGTTACAAAGGTAGTAGTTAAAAGGTACTCATCAGTGCTTACCAGTATCATATGAAAAGCAAAACTTTCATATTATGAGACTAGATTCAAAGAAGCAAAAGGCAATATGAAAAGCACATGGAATACCATCTCTAATATCCTAGGAACAAAACAACACTCCCACAACCAGATAACACTCTCTAAGGATGGCTTTACACCGTCAACTGATTTAGAAATGGGAAAATAATTTAATAGCTTCTTTTCATCGGTTGGTGCTAACCTTGCCAGTATAATCCCACAGACTCAGGCACATATCTCTCAGGCAGCTATCCAAACTCTCTTCTTCTTTCACCAGTCAGCCCGGCAGATGTTGTGTCCATCATACATTCACTAAAAAGCAAAGCTGGGAACATCAGTGAAATCCCATCCATTGTATACAAGAGCGCCTCCCAAGCCCTTGCGCCACCTATAACTCTGCTGTTCAACAAATCCCTTGAGTGTCATACCTTCCCTGATATTCTTAAAATAGCAAGAGTAACACCAGTTCATAAAGTAGGTAATCCGGCAGACATAAACAATTATAGACCAATATCAAACCTACCCATACAATCAAAAATATTTGAAAAAATTATCTACAAACAGCTCTACCTCTTAAAATTCGACATTCTTAGCCCTGTCAGTTTGGCTTCCGCTCCCAAAAGAGTACCAACGATGCAATTATTAGTCTTCTTGATATAATTTACTCAGCCCTAGACAAAAATGAGTTTCCGATTGGACTCTTCATTGACCTGAGAAAGGCCTTTGACACTGTTAATCACAATTACCTCTTACGTAAACTCCATTATTATGGAATCCGAGGCCATGCACTGGACTATATCCAATCCTATCTTAGTGACAGACTCCAATGTGTAACCATCAATAATATAACCTCTCCCACTCTACCAATAACCGTTGGAGTGCCACAGGGAAGCATCTTGGGACCTCTCCTATTTCTTATATACATAAATAAATAAAATAAATAAATTTTTATTCAGGTAAGGTACATACATACAAGGTAAGATACAAAGTTGATGGATCTATAGATAGAGCTAGTACATACAATGCCTAAAGCCACTATTACGCAAAGCGTTTCGAGCAGGAAAAACATTAAAGACTAAACCTTAATACTAATTGAGTTTAAAGTATCAATGATCATCAATGATTCATCAATGATCTGCCTAATGTCTCTAACATTCTGAAACCTATTTTGTTTGCTGATGATACTACCCTCAAGATAACAAGATAACCCTCATCTACTCTAACCCCAACCCACATACACTAAATGATGTTGTTAATAATGAACTAAAAAAAGTCCACTTATGGATGTCAACCAATAAACTAACACTTAACATAGAAAACACCTACTACATTTTATTTGGAAGCAAATTTACAAATGCAATTCAGCTTCAGATAGACAATGTAAACATTAGCAATAAAAATGATGGAAAGTTTCTTGGCCTATTCCTAGACAAGAGACTCAACTTCAGCACCCACATACAACACATAACTAAGAAAGTCTCTAAACCAGTTGGGATACTCTCCAAAATCAGGTATTATGTACCTAACTCTGCTCTCATCTCTCTATAATATGCACTAATCTATCCCTATCTTAATTATGGTATCTGTGCATGGGGTTCAACCACTGCAAACCACCCTAAGCCCATCATCACCCAGCAAAAATCTGCTATCAGAATAATAACATTCTGCTTTCAGACAACACTCAGCCCCCTTGTTTAACTCCCTTAACATGCTAAACATAATCTCACTCCACAAATTTTCTTGTGTCAATTACATTTACAAAACCCTGTTCTTAAACGCAAATCCTGCTCTGAAACTCTCCCTGGACAGATGTAATAGGACCCATTATCACCACACCAGAAATAAATATCTCTTTGATATCCCCAGAGTCAAACTTAATCTTTGTAAACACTCTATGCAAATAAAGGGACCCAGTATATGGAACTTACTCCCTAATGAATTGAAAAGCTGTCCCACTTTTGCGTCATTCAAAAACAAAACTAAAAAGTACCTAATCTCATCTGCATAATTTTTTACCTTGTTGCTTTAAAATTGCACTGTATCTATTGCTACCCAATCTCCCTATCTTTATATACCCAATCCGAACATCTTTACCATTGTGATCATTGCTGTCTTCTTATATGTGCTATCAATCTGCTGTACGGTGTCTGTTATTCTTGTTTAAATTACCAATCAAGTTGTCAATGTAATCAACCAGAGCTTTAATATACCAATGTGCTTTAATATACTTACTGTTCTCTCTCATCTCATTTTTTTCTTGCAATGCATCTGTTATCATTTTATCAATTCTGCTAGAATTTACCTACTTAAAATTATCTGTTAGATTAAGGACCTGCCCAAAACGCTGCACGTACTAGTGGCTTTACAAGATTGCAAATACTATGCTATGTATTCTCTCTAACCCAATGTACCTTCTTGTATATAAATAAATATATAAATAAATAAATAAATTAGCCTCTGGAACGTGGCAGGGGCATTACACAAGCCAAACGGTAACACTTGATACTCAAAGACACCATCGGGTGTTACGAACGCAGTTAGTTGCTTGGCACGTTTGGTGAGCGGAATCTGATAATAACCTCTCGAGAGGTCGAATTTCGAGACGTACGTGGCGTTTCCGATCTCGTCGATGCAGTCTTCGAGAAGGGGCAGCGGATAGGCATCCACAATGGTCACCTTGTTGAGCTGCCGATAGTCGGTGCATAATCGCCAGGAGCCGTCTGGTTTGGGGACCAAAAGGCAGGGCGAACACCAAAAGCCTGGCTCGGCCGTGCTGGATTAGGAAGTCGACCTCTTTCCGTACGATGGCCTTCTTTTCCGGACTCATCCAATAGGGTTGAAGACGAATAGGTGTGTAGTCCATTAACTTGACATCATGGTAGATGGCATCAGTCTGCATCGGGACCTCCCCAAACAGACTGGAGAATTCGTCAAGCAACGACTGCACCTCTTCACGCTGGGCCATCTGCAAATGGGACAGTCCCTCCTCCACAGCATTCACAAAACTAGAATTATTGAGAATGAGATTAGTTGAGTCCCCAGAACAATCATCCCCTCCTTCACTGAAAAAGGAAACATTTGTTAGTGCGATGGGCCTGGGGTCCTGGAACTTCTTCAGCCAGTTCAAGTGTACAAGCATCAACTGGTTACGCTTGTCAGAGTGCCTTACTTTGTACGTGAGGTCCCCAGCCTTTTCTGTCACAATATAGGGGCCTTCGTACTTGTGCAACATTTTGTTCCCTAGTCGAGGCTTTAATACCAGAACCTGGTCACCAGGCTGAAATACCCGCAACTTAGCCTTACCATCGTGTCGTTCTCTTATATTTTCTTGGGCCTTCCCAAGATACTTTAGTGCTGCCGCCTTGCAGTCCCTGAGTCTCTGGTGGTGTTGCGCAAAGAAAGCCGAACCTTCGGTCAACGTTACGTTCCCTAACAGATTCTCCTGTAACATTTGCAAGGGTCCACAAACTTTATGGCCAAAGACTAGCTCAAAAGGAGAACAACCCAGTGAACTTAGTAACCCCTGTTGAGCAGCAAACAAAACATAAGGCAGGTTCTCATCCCAGGATTGATGGGAATTCTCGCACGATGTCTTCAGCATCTGCTTCAGAGTTAGATGAAACTGCTCAATTACCCCCTGACTCTGTGGATGGTATGGGCTGGAAACCTTATGAGTTATTCCATGGTCCTTACAGAATTGTTAAAAAATATCAGACTTAAAATTAGTACCATTGTCAGTTTGCACGACTCGAGGCAGTCCAAAAGTAGAAAAAAATTGCAACATACGAGCAACAACAGTCTTTGCTCGGATGTTCCTTACAGCAAAAGCCTCAGGGTAACGGGTCGTGATACACATCATCGTGATTAGGTAAATATTCCCAGACTTAGTTCTAGGTAATGGACCAACACAGTCCATTACCACATAAGAAAATAGTTCCTCCAGCACGACAAAAGGCCTTAGAGGAGTTTTAGGTGGTGTCTGGTTAGGTTTCCAAATAAGCTGACAAGGAATACATGAGTTACAAAATTTTGCCACATAGTTTTTCAGCTTGGGCCAAAAGATGTATTTAAAGATTTTGTGATAGGTGATAATAATACCTTGATGTCCCTCCATAGGATCAACATGAGCAGCTGCCAAAACTTTCTCTTTATAGCAGGTAGGCAACATAACCTGGTGGACTACCTCCCACTCATTTGACAAGGGAGAACTCTTTGGTCTCCATTTTCTCATCAAAATCTGATCATTGTAGTAATACCAGGTTGCTGCATCTACAATCTCCTCCTTAGAGAGAGCTACCTCGTGACATTCTGCAAGACTGGGGTCAGCTTTCTGTAAATCACTCAAAGAGGCGTCCAGGCCTTGGTCAGATGCCATTGGCTGAGGCTCAACAGTGTTCTCCTCCACCTCCTCACTACTCACAGTAGGAGGCGATGGTAGGCTCTCCACAATGTCCTCTGCCTCGTCATCGAGTCGGGCCATGAGCGTGTCCGCAAGGGCCACTTGGCTTTCACCACTCGGAAAGTTCCTCGTGTCCTCAGGATTTACCACCTTGGCAATCACAGGGCTGCCCTTACATTTAAGTTCCATAGACCTGGTCACCGCACACGCAGGGTACACAACATTATCCTCTGCGGTGGGTAGATCCAGGGAAACCTTAGGGGTAGGCAACATAATAGGCAGTTTGGAGTCCCCTACCTTATCCCCTGCTAAATCATTATCCAATATTACATCAACATTAGGGAAAGGTAGGTAAGAAGTGACTCCGACTGTACAAACACCCTTATGGAGTCAGATTCCAGGGTAACCTTACGGAGGGGTAATGCTCAAGTATCACTAGTGACCCCCTCGACCAGTACTACCTCTCTAGTGTCGAGAGTGTTGGCACCTTGCAAAGAACTCTCCATGATTAAAGTTTGGATGGCACCGGTGTCTCGGAAGATCACCACGTCCTTCCAGGAAGAACCCTCAGACAAAAATCTCCCATTTGACAAGAATGGGGTTAGCATGTCCAACCACTGTGGGTTGGAGGTAATACTCCCTAACCCTTCAGAAGGCCCCAAGCCCTGTGTCACAACAAGAGCATTAGGTCTATTTTCTGGGTACAGTTTCCAACAACGGCTAGTAGTGGGGTTTGCACGTTTACAGTGACCACAGACTCGACAGGGAGAAGAGACATTATTAACAGGATTGCCCTTTGGTTCACCCTTAGGTGCCGTGGGACTAGACATTTTAACAGGGTCAGTTATGTCTGAAACAGAAGGTGCATTAGTTATAGGGTTAGAATGGGCTGGTCTGGACTGGCTGTGGGTATAAGTTTTGTTACTATGTGGGCTATAATTTTTTTTATTGGGCCTTTTGCCCGCCAACTGGTAATTCTCTGCCATCTTGGCAAAATCCATAATATTAGAATCTACCTCTGTCCTTCCTCTAAGGTACTGTGCTACAGGCTCTGGCATATTATCTATAAAGTTCTCCACTAAAACTAAATTTTTAAGTGCCTCGTATGTTTTGGCTTTAGCCAAGCGAATTCATTTTTCAAACAATCTTATTTGGTCATTAGCAAATTCAGTGAGAGGTTAGTTGTGAGTAGGCCTAAGGTTGCGATAAGCTTGGTGGTGAGCTTTAGGTGTAATTTCAGATGCCCTCAAAATTCGTTCCCAGACATTACTATAATCAAAACACTCGAAGTCAGGCATGTTTATAAAAATATCTTGGCCTTTCCCTCTAAGTCTTCCCTGTAGGTTTTTCACCCACTTTTCCTTTGGCCAGTTCATGGACAGCCAATCTCTGAAAATGGTTGAAAAACCTTTCAGGGTCTGACTCTGAAAATTCAGGCAAGTTATGCTTTTATCATAATGCCTGGGGTTTGAATCCCTAGCATGTGGTAGTACAGTGGTATTCGCTCTAAATTTAGCCTCCTCGGTTTTGAGTCTTTGCTCCTCTAGTCTTATTTTTGCTAATTCTAGTGTTACCTCTGTGTCCCTATGAGCTGCACTTTCAGCTTGGCTAGGCTGGCATAAAGGTGTATCACTTGGCAATAGCTCTTGGTCTATGCAATGTTGTAATATTTCATTCACCAAGGTCCACTTTTTATCAGCGTCATTTAACTCGAGGCCAAATTCATTGCCAAACAATACTAAATTAGATTTGGTGAGCTTCTTAATCTCTACCACTGGAGGGTCATTTGCCAGTTCCTGCAATTTAGTCGCTATCACTAATTAATCTAGCTCCTAGCCAAGGTAAAAAAATAAATTAAAAATTGGAAAAAAAAAAATTTGCACGGCCCCTGTCACAAGGCCACACTCACCTCAATCATGAAGAGATCCAGTTGGGTGTCCAGTCAGTACAAGATGTTTCCTTAGTTCATCTGGGCCCTAGGCTACCACACAATCGTTATGTGGAATTCAAGAATTTTAGTTTTGGGACTCAAAAATCTATTTTTTTTTACAATTAAAATGTTCATCTCGGACAGGCCCCCCACTTGTTATGAATTTGCTTACTGTTATGGGGGGTAATGAGTATTAATGGGAAGGGCCAAGAACTAGAATCAGGATGTGTCAAAATTAGTGGAGATCAGATAGGCCCGGCCCCCAAAAAGAAAATACTGTAAAACCATATTAATTTAGTGGCTTAAAGAAAATATGTCAGTCTAGTGGATGATCACTGATCCCCTACACAGGAAGATTGCATACTCCTTTCTTTTAGAGGTGATCATTTTTGTTCCTTGATCACGGAAAAATAAAAAAAAAATCGTAGGTGGCATATTTTACCCGCAATAGGGTAGGGAAGTGTGGCAAAAATGGGGGGTTAACAGAGCTTTCGCCAGACGAGGTCTGCTCCGCTCGAGCTGTCAGGCAGCAGTTGCCACAAATATATTATTACCTAATTATTTCAATGTCTCTGATTGATTCTTTCTTAGTTTTTTTGCAGTAATATTATTCAACAGAGTGAATTGTGATATATTTACATAATAAAATGTGTGAACCATTGCTGTACTCAAAATTATGGTGTGTATGTTTGTGATTCAATTATTATGTTCATAAAACAGTAAACAAATAGTTTTGCTGGTATTACACTATATACATAGGTTATATATAAGTATCTGCATATTTTGCTCACCACAACAAACCACTAAGTTGGTATTATGAGTCAAAATGCAACGAGGAGTGACCGCCACACACCAGCCAGCCACTCGCTGCCACACCCTCCCTCAACAACTCCTCACTCATCCTCATTCTCCTCCCACAATACTGTTTTTGCATTTATTCACTATTCACAGACGTTATATATACGTATTTACATGTTTTGTTCACCATAACTGTACATCGAAGCTTGCATGGTGAGTAAGTAAATAAATGTTTATTCAGGTACGGTACATACATACAAGAGATTTTACAAAACTTGATAGATTTATAGATAGAGCTAGTACATATAATGCCTAAAGCCACTATTACGCAAAGCGTTTCGGGCAGGAAAAACATTAATGACTAAAACTTAATACTAATTGAGTATAAAGAATAAAATGTGTTGAGAACAAATAAAAAAAAATAAAAAAGGGGGAACATGGCTGAAAAAGCAGCACAAATACAATTAGGTCGACAAACAGCGTTGTTTAAAAAAACAGACATGGGTTGACAATAGAGGGGTTAAGGTAGGTTGCAGGGAATTTATTAGGTAGTGCTTCGTTTTTATCTTAAACTGGTTGAGAGAGGTACAGTCTTTAACATGATTGGGAAGGTCATTCCACATTCTGGGTCCCTTGATTTGTAGAGCATTTCTAGTTTGGTTAAGTCGTACTCTTGGAATATCAAAACTGTATTTGTTTCTGGTGTGGTGCTCATGGGTTCTGTTACAACTTTCAATGAAGCTTTTGAGGTCAGGATTGGCGTTACAGTTCAGCGTTTTATATATGTATAATACACATGAGAGAATGTGTAGTGACTTAATATCTAACATGTTCAGAGATTTCAGTTGGGGTACCGAGTGATGTCCGGGGCCAGAGTTGGATATTGTGCTAATAGCAGCTTTGTGTTGAGTAATTAAAGGACGTAAATGATTTTGGGTAGTAGAACCCCAAGCACAAATACCATAGTTTAGAAATGGATAGATGAGGGAGTAATAGAGAGTCACCAGGGCAGGGCGGGGACAATAATATCTGATCTAAGAAAGAATGCCAACAGTTTTTGAAACTTTTTTTGATATATTTAGAATGTTGCACAATGTTTGAATGTTTAAAGGCACAAAGACGTAGCTACTCACACAGTCAGCTGGTGGCAGCTGCCCTCAAGGCCAGACGCACTAATATTTCTCTTCCAACAATATTATTTGTGGTGTTATTACACTATATACACACATTATATATAAGTATCTACCTGTTTTATTCACCATACCTGTACAGATAAGCTGGTATGGTGCCCAAAGACCATAGTGGCCACCAGTAAACAACATGACAAGTCGTGCATACGACGCACCTCCATCACCAAAATGGCAGCTCCCAACCTACTCCTCTTGCTGTTATTACACTCTACACACACGTTATATATAAGTATCTACATTTGTGTTCACCATAGCGAACCGCTAAGCTGGTATGGTTATCTTGAGATGATTTCGGGGCTTTAGTGTCCCCGCGGCCCGGTCCTCGACCAGGCCTCCACCCCCAGGAAGCAGCCCGTGACAGCTGACTAACACCCAGGTACCTATTTTACTGCTAGGTAACAGGGGCATAGGGTGAAAGAAACTCTGCCCATTGTTTCTCGCCGGCGCCTGGGATCGAACCCAGGACCGCAGGATCACAAGTCCAGCGTGCTGTCCTCTCGGCCGACCGGCTCCCAATGGTGAGTGCAGTCAATAAAAGGTGGCCACACACAGAAGACGACGCCACCACCCTCCCTCCCACAGCATTATTCCTCCCTCCATGGAGCACAGCGCTAAATATCACCACAATCCTGCTATTATCAGAATCCTGGTCCATTTTATCACAGTCAGGGGTCTTCTGTAATACTATCATTGCTAAATAATAGCAGTGTCATATATATTATGGCATTTGTAGTCGATGCTATGGTCACAAGCTGAACAGCGGTGCTGTGAGCTCGAGCTACATGCACCAGCCTTGGTGGCTTGCACAATACTGAAGCTCTTACACCCAAGAATGTTGGCCTGGATTTTTTTCTAGGTGGCATCTGGCAACTATCGGTTGTGGCTGCACTATAGCTGCCCCTATCCCAGGAGGGGTGTTTAAATTATAGCGCTAGACACGAAATCATATATATATGATGTGCGTGGTTTCGGTTTTGTCACTGAAATCATATATATATATATATGATTTGCGCGGTTTAAGGGTTATCTTATTTATTAAACCCTCTTAACAACTCCCCATATACATTAACAACAATAACAATAACTACTTTACCACACATTATTAACATTAAATTAAACTTAGATCTTACATTAAAAGCCTTGGTCCACATAAGCAAGATACAAGGTTTTACATTAGGACAAACTAGGGTAAAGTCTACTTGTAAAGAACTCGAAAGCTTGAAGCAGCTTGGGGTAGTAAGCCTCACGTGGTACCTTATCACAACACAAACACTTAGGGATGCCCAAAACACTGGTTTACACTACACAATATCTATACAAGTCTCACAAGCCTAGCTAGTAGCACAGTTACATAGGATTATACTTAACTTAGCAGTTACGGTAGCTTAAGGTAAGGGAAAGGGAGAAGGAGGAGGAGAATGGAGACAGAGCCACACAGGGAAGATGTTGTCAAAATCACAGCGTGAACCGAGAAGAACGACCCAGCGTCCTCCTGCCTCCCACTTTGTTACAAATCGTGGTCTGTACTATGGGGGATCTAGTATAAATGGATGTAGGGGCAGTAGTTAGCATTAAGAATTATCAAATATGGGAGATCTAAATGGCCCGGCCCCCCCAAATAAATATATCAACAGTGAATATTAATTGGCTACAAGATAATGTCAGTCTAGAGGTTGATCATAGTTCTCCTACACAGGAAGAATGGATACTCCTTTAACTAACTTACTTATTTATTAAACCCTTAACAACCCCATATACATTCACACCAATAACAATAATAATTACTTTACCACACTATCTTACGTTAAGAGCCTTGGTCCACATAAGCAGGATACAAGGTTTACACTGAGAACAAGCTAGGGTAAAGTACTACCAGTGTAGAACCTGAAGCTTGAAGCAGCTTAGGGGTAGTGAGACCACGTGGTACCCTAACACAACACAACACTAGGGGGTACCCAAAACTGGCAAATACTACCCCAGGTCTACACCAATCTTACAATACCAGAGTAGGCACAATAAACATTCTATACTTAACTTAGACAGTAGACATAGAAATAGGTAAGGGGAGTATAAGGCAGAAGAGGAGAGGCACCGAGTCCCACGGTCCAGATGTTTACACCTCGAACGCCAGCAGAGAAGAAAGCGTCCAGCGACCAGATCAGGCCTCCCGAGTTGAGTGGTGCCGGGAAGAGCCTAATTGATCGTGCAGCTATACACATTACAATCTTCACCTATGTACCATATTGTTTACTTTACTCAGTCTAGGGAAAGTTAATAATTACTACCATGTTATACTTAATCCACAACAAGCTCACGAATCTGAATGCTCTGTGAGAAACAAGATTCGTCTTACGTCTGGCAAGGAAGATAGGAATGAACCTCGACAAGCGCACCAAATAAAAAGAGTAATTTATTTAGCTCAATTTGACCTCTGGTTTCCACTGAGGAACCCAGGGTCGTAACACACTCACTTGCTGCCGGACGGATATTCAGCTGATCGTATAGCAGACATCAATCTAAGTTTACTCAGACCTTCCTTACTATTTCCCTTAAACATTCTAAGAATAGCTGATAATTAGTTCACTGTTATAATTAATCAACAACAAGCTCAGTCTGAATGCTCTGTGAGAAACAAGATTCGTCTTACGTATGGCAAGGAAGATAGGAATAAAAGCGCATCAGCACTCCTATCCATTAATGTAAAATAATTATTTAGAGCTCAATTTGACCTCTGGCTTCCAACTGAGGAACCCAGGGTCATAACAGTTAGGTTAGGTGTTCAGGTTCTGTTGGGGATTATTTGTATACAAAGTAACCCCGTCCTCAACTCAAGTCCATTACATCCAGCGGTCGATCCCCACAGACGCATTCACAAATTTTAACATGCTGTTCATTCAAAACAGGAATTTTCTTGAATATAAATTAATAATATAATATATTAGCATATTGTGAATATATAGGCATAGGTTAGGTAAGATTAGGTGTTTAGGTTCTGATTTTGCTATAAAGTCAGTGACTATGAGTATCTGGGAATTTATTGGTCCTTACCCAGTTCTCAAGAAAGTTAATGCTACTAACTTATATATATCCTTAGAACTCAAGACTGGAAAAAGAAGCAGATGTTGGTACACGTGAACATTATGTACCAAGAACGGGACATTCACCCAGTGATGATGGTGGTCTCAAGGAAACTAGACCAAGATGTGATGGAGGATGTTTCTCAGCAAAGAAGCATCGAATTCCGAGATTCTGCTGGATCTACTTACCAAGTCAACTCACGTGCCTGAGGAGCAACATTGAACATTCTTAGAGTTAATAACGTATTATAAGTTTATTTCCACAAATGCTCCAAGTCTGACGCCCGTCTTGAAGCACGAGGTTATCCTGAAGGTGGGCGTGAGACCGACAAAGAAACATCCCTACCAACTAAATCCGCCGTAAGAAGGAGGTGGTGAAACGTGAGACTGATAACATGCTCCAACATAATTTGATCGCCCCAAGTGTTAGTCGGTGGTCACTTCCCATTTGCTAGTATCCAAGCCTGGTAATGAGCAAAGGTTATGCATAGATTACCGACAAGTTAACAAGGTCACCATAGCTATAATATATCCCCTTCCTAGGATAGAAAAGAGTGTATTGATACAATCGGTAGGGCCACCTACCTAACGAAGTTCAGCCTCTTCAAGGGCTATTGCCAGGTACCTCTGACAGGACGTGCCAAACCTATTCCTGCTTCTGTGACTCTTGATGGTCTTTTTGAATGTAAAGTGATGCCATTTGGAATGAAAAATGTCGCCTTTATATTTGAGCAATTGATGTCTATTATACTACGTAACGTAGTGAATACCATAGTCTACAATCATGACGCGTTGATCTATGACTCAAACTGAACCACCATTTACGACATATGGAAGCATTCTTTTTGGCTATTCAACAAGCTCGGTTGGTAGTCAATCTGCATAAATCGGAATTTGTTAAGACCTCTATTGTCTTTTTAGGATATGTGATTGGTGGAGGATGGATCGGCCCTAAGAACAGTAACATAGAAGTCGTCGTTAACTACCCGACCCCTTCAACAAGTAAGGAGGTCCTGCATTTCCTGGATATGGCCGAATTCTAATTAAAGTTCGTTCCTAACTTCTCAGCTATGGCAGTGCCTTTGACAAATCTCCTGGAGAAGGGAACAAATTTCCATGTGGACCAAGGACTATCAGCTAGCCTTTGAGAGCCTCAAGGCTATACTGTTATCATCTCTCATTCACATGTCCCTTAATTTCGATGACAGATTCATATTGACCGTCGATGTTTCAGATTACAGTATAGGTTATCTTGAGATGATTTCTGGGCTTAGTGTCCTCGCGGCCCGGTCCTAGACCAGACCATTTTTGTTATCACCCCACCCCAGGAAGCTGCCCGTAGCAGCTGGTCCATATTTACTGCTAGGTAACAGGGCCATCAGGGTGAAAGAAACATTTTGCCCATTTGTCTCCGCCTCCACCGAGGATCGAACCCGGAACCTCAGGACTACGATTCCGAAACGCTGTCTATTCAGCTGTCAGGCGCCCTGACAGACTCCTGACACTGTCCATATGTCCCAGGCATAGGGCTAATATTGTCACAATATGATAGAAAAGGGGTAGAACACCCTGTGATTCATTATTCCTAGAAATTAAGTGATTGTCATCAGAATTATTCAGCGATAGAGAAAGAAACATTGGTCCTGGTGAGCGCTATGCAACATTTTGACGTCTATTTGACGAGTAATAGCTACCTAATAATGGGCAGATTTGAGCATAATCCAATAATTTTTTTAGCGCATTTCTGCCATAGGAATCTCTGGTTAACCAAATGGAGACTACACCTCCAACAGTTTGCACTTAATATTGAACACATCGAAAGAGTTGAGAATGTGGTAGCAGATGCCTTGTCATGCATCTAAAACCCAATTTCTTTTAAGAACTAAAACAAATTATTTTAGGCGGGAAGGTGTGACAATGTTGACACCAACTGTTGAG
Source organism: Procambarus clarkii (assembly GCF_040958095.1). NCBI lineage: Eukaryota > Metazoa > Arthropoda > Malacostraca > Decapoda > Cambaridae > Procambarus > Procambarus clarkii. The sequence continues at coordinate 33,748,826 of NC_091187.1, forward strand.
TGCACTCGACGCCAATTCTTTTAGGAAGGGAGATGCGATAACGTCAACGCAATCTGTTGAGAGCACCCGATCCCATTTTCTGTTCCCCGGTGGAAGGCTGTGATCATACTGACACCTGTGTAGTTTCCTTTGTACTCTTCATCTTTTACTCCTCAGAAGTGATGTGGGGTAGTACCTTGGTCGACAGGAATCAGTTCACCCACGGCAGTCATGAACTCAGTGTTCCAGTGGGAATTAGTGACAGAGTTGGTGTAGACTGTGATAGGTCTTTGAGAGTGAAGTGTTGGTGATGGAACCAACGTATCCCGGGATGGCCAAGTACGAGATGAATGTACTGTCCGTCTGTTAAGGCTTGTTATAACTGAAGCCTGTGTTGAAGCGTGCCAGCGTGTTGCTGGAGACCCCTGCCGGTGTGTTGCTGGAGACCCCTGCCGGTGTGATGCTGGAGACCCCTGCCAGCGTGTTGCTGGAGACCCCTGCCAGCGTGTTGCTGGAGACTCCTGCAGTGTGTTGCTGGAGACCCCTGCCAGTGTGTTGCTGGAGACCCCTGCCAGCGTGTTGCTGGAGACCCCTGCCAGCGTGTTGCTGGAGACCCCTGCCAGTGTGTTGCTGAAGACCCCTGCCGGTGTGTTGCTGGAGACCCCTGCCAGCGTGTTGCTGGAGACCCCTGCCAGCATGTTGCTGGAGACCCCTGCCAGCGTGTTGCTGGAGACCCCTGCCAGCGTGTTGCTGGAGACCCCTGCCGGTGTGTTGCTGGAGACCCCTGCCGGTGTGTTGCTGGAGACCCCTGCCAGCGGTGTTGCTGGAGACCCCTGCCAGTGTGTTGCTGGAGACCCCTGCCAGCGTGTTGCTGGAGACCCCTGCCAGCGTGTTGCTGGAGACCCCTGCCAGTGTGTTGCTGGAGACCCCTGCCAGCGTGTTGCTGGAGACCCCTGCCAGCGTGTTGCTGGAGACCCCTGCCAGCGTGTTGCTGGAGACCACTGCCAGCGTGTTGCTGGAGACTCCTGCAGTGTGTTGCTGGAGACCCCTGCCAGCGTGTTGCTGGAGACCCCTGCCAGCGTGTGGCTGGAGACCCCTGCCAGCGTGTTGCTGGAGACCCCTGCCAGCGTGTTGCTGGAGATCCCTGCGAGTGTGTTGCTGGAGACCCCTGCCAGTGTGTTGCTGGAGACCCCTGCCAGCGTGTTGCTGGAGACCCCTGCCAGTATGTTGCTGGAGACCCCAGCCAGTGTGTTGCTGGAGACCCCTGCCAGCGTGTTGCTGGAGACCCCTGCAGTGTGTTGCTGAAGACCCCACCCAGCGTGTTGCTGGAGACCCCTGCTAGCGTGTTGCTGGAGACCTCTGCTAGCATGTTGCTTGAGAGGAGAATTGGTGTTATAGTACTGTAACGATACAGTAGAGGGCTGGCCCATGATTTATTGAGAAAGGTGAACTCGTCGGCGTGAGGACCATCGCAGACAGACGCAAGAAGGGAAGCTTGAGTGGTGTACGATAGAAGATAGAAGTGGACTCGCCGGGAAAGAAGACTGCAGACGTTTTCTAGTTTCCTGTGTGAATGTGACACCAGCTGTGTTATGTGCTGTACATATGTGGGTATAGTTAAGAAGAACACTTGGTGATGATTCTGTTTAGTGATGTTTTCCCCCTTTTCCCTTTAGACTGATTATTACTGACAGTTCTTAATACATACATACATACATACGTACATACATACATACATACATACATACATACATACATACATACATACATACATACATACATACATACATACATACATACATACATACATACATACATACATACAATACCTAAAGCCACTAGTACGCATAGCGTTTCGGGCAAGGAGACTTGGGGAAAAAAACACTTAGACTAAAACTTAATAGTAATTGGGCTTCAAGTATAAATTGTGTTGAATGAAAAAAAAAAGAGACAAGAAAAAGGGGGGAACATGGTAGAAAATAGCCAATATACAAGTTGGTCAACAAACAGCATTTTTTTTAAATAGTAAGATATGGGTTGACATTTAGAAGTAAGGTAGGTTACATGGAGTTAATTAGGTAGTACTTAGTTTTCATCTTAAACTGGTTGAGAGAGGTACAATCTTAGCCATAATTGGGAAGGTCATTCCACATTCTGGGTCCCTTGATTTGTAGAGCATTCCTAGTTTAATTAAGTCTAACTCTTGGAATATCAAATAGCTATTTGTTTCTGGTGTTGTGCACATGAGTTCTGTTACAACCTTCTAGGAAGCGTTGAAGGTCAGGATTGACATTACAATTCAGAGTTTTAAATATATAGAGTACACAAGAGAGGATGTGCAGTGACTTAATATCTAACATATTCAGAGATTTGAGTAAGGGTACCGAGTGCTGTCTGGGGCCAGAGTTAGATATTGTTCAAATAGAAGCTTTGTGTTGGGTAATTAGAGGACGTAAAAGATTTTGGGTAGTAGAACCCCAAGTACAAATACCATAGTTGAGATAAGGATAGATGAGAGAGTAATAGAGCGTCACCAGGGCAGGGCGAGGAACATAATATCTGATCTTAGAAAGAATGCCAACAGTTTTAGAAACTTTTTTTGCTATATTTAGAATGTGTCCCTGGAAATTCAGCTTGTTATCGATGAGGACACAAGGAATTTACCATCAACTTTACTACTGATTTGTATATTGTTTATTCTTAAATTAATTTCATTTGAGGATTTATTACCAAACAAAATATAGAATGTTTTGTCAATGTTAAGGGTGAGTTTGTTAGCAGTTAGCCAAAGATGGACTTTATTTAGTTCAGTATTCACAGGGACATTTAGAGCAAGATGGTCCGGACTGAAGAAGACGAATGTTGTGTCATCAGCAAATAAGATTAGTTTGAGGTGTTGAGAGGCATTTGGAAGATCATTAATGTAGATGAGATAGAGGAGAGAGCCAAGTATGTTGCCTTGTGGAACACTGATGTTTATACGTAGTGTCTGAGAAATGGAATTATTCACAGAAACATACTGGAGCCTGTCAGTAAGGTAGGACTGAAGGTATTGCAGGGAGTGACCTCTGACTCCATAATGATGAAATTTAAGAAGGTTTTGGTGGTTGACAGTGTCAAAAGCCTTACGTAGGTCCACAAATATCCCAACAGGGAACTCATTTTTATCAAGAGCTGCATGTATCAAGTTAATCATACTAATAAGTGCATCGTTAGTGCTTTTTGGGGTCTGAAGCCATATTGACAAGAGCTTAGTATATTGTGTTTGGCTAGATAAGAGTAAAGCTGCTTGTAGATTAGTTTTTCAAATATTTTTGACAAGTTTGGCAGAATTGATATAGGTCTGAAGTTGTTAACATCTGTGAGATCACCACATTTATGGACTGGGGTTACTCTCGCTCTTTTTTAGAATATCTGGAAATGTTTGGAGTTCAAGTGACTTGTTGTAGAGCAATGCAATGGCAGTGGCTAAAGATATGGAGGCTTATTTGTAGATTAGAGTTGGTATCTCCACAAGGGCACTAGATTTGGTATTAAGGGAAAGGATTACCTCATTTACATCAGTGGAATTAGCGGGCGTTAGATACAGTGACTGTGGGTAGTTACCTGTAAGATAGTCCTGAACATTATTACTGGAAGATGGACTATCATTACCAAGAGATGACCCAATGGATGAGAAGAGCCTATTGAATTCAATAACAGTATCAGTGGCTGAAAGCAGACCATCGTTATTGGACAGGATTATTGGTTTGTTATTTAAATTTTTTTTTTATCCCAATATTTGTGAAATTGTGCTCCATGTTTTCTTGATGTTACCCTTTGTTTGAGTAAATTTATCTTCCTAGTATTTAATTTTGGCTCTTCTAATTATTTTAGATAGTAATGATGAGTAATTCTTTGAAAGTTCTTTGGAGACGATACCCAACCTGTACTTCTTCTCGAGTTCATGTTTTTTATTAATAGATTTTAGTATTCCCTGTGTAAGCCAAGGATTGTTTAGCCTTTTAGATGTGACTTGTTTCGTTAGCATAGGACAGTGGGTGTTATAAAGGCTGGGAGTTTTTTGAAGAAATGATAGCACTGCTAGGTTGATGTCTCCTATGGTACCTAATTCAGACTCCCAGTTGATATTAGCTGCAGCAGCTATAAAATTGCTTATAGAATTTTCATTGCGCAGTCTAAAGCTTATCTTCCTTGTATCTAGAGGTGGTTTGTGAATGTTGGTTAGGAGAAATGTGGGGTAATGGTCTGTAGTGCTATCAGTGATTATCCCTGAAGTAAACGGAGAGGTTATGTTGGTCCAGATGTGATCAGGAGCTGTGGCAGTACTATCCGTGATTCTAGTAGTTCTAGTGATTAAGGGTATGAGGAAGCAGAAATTCATACAGTTGAGGAAACCAGCAGCAGGAAGGTTATCAGGCTCGCAAAGGTTAGTGTTAAAGTCCCCAGAAATAATTAAGTGGTTTTTGTTCAGTCTGTTCTCTAGTATTAGATTTCTAAGGTTAGAGTTAAATTCTGTCACATCAGTGTTAGGAATTCTGTAGACTGCTCCCACAGTCAGGATAGCCTCACTACCCTTGATTCTGAAACAGGCAAATATATACTCTCCACAATGGTCTCTAGTTTTAATTACTTTTAAGGAAATCAGTTCTTGGTGGTGGTAAAGAGAAGTACCACCACCTCTTTGTACAGGACGACAGTTGTGAATAGCTGAGTAGTTAGGTATGTTGAAGAGTTGAGTAGTATTCTCTTATAACCACGTTTCAATAAACACAATAAAAGAGAATTTGTTGTCAACTGTTTGAATCAGGGCATTAACATCATCAAAGTGTTTGTTAAGAGACCTTACATTCAAGTTAATTACAGAAACATTGTGATTACATGTTAAAACATTGTTCACATCAAGAGCTGTATAATACCTGCAATTTTGATCATTAAAGTGATGATTGTCATAGATACTAGATAAGAGGTTTAGGTCTGGGTCAATACTAGTTTGCATAAGAGGACTGTTTGACAGAAAAAAAGCAAAAAATACAATTATAAAAATATATAGATAAAAAAAAAAAAATATATATATATAAATATATATATATATATATATATATATATATATATATATATATATATATATATATATATATATATATATATATATATATTTATACACAAAATGATGTAGGTTGCTTAAAGGTACTTCCAATAGATGACCAATACAAATCAACTAACAATTAACAATTCTATAAAATAAAAACGTACTTACTATAATATTATAATTACAATATAATTAATTACTTAAGTTACACTAAAACAAAATGAGGTAGATTAGCTAGAGGTACACTAAGGTACACTGAATACTAAAGTTTAAACTAGAAGACACAGGCAAAGCCAGTGTTCAAATGGAATAAGGGAGGAAGGAGTATATAAAAAATATTGCAGAAAACAAGAAAAAAAGAGACAATAACAAGATGACAATATAAAAAAAATAAAATTAAAACTTTTTGAATGGAAAGGCAGAGGTATAGTACACATTGGTCGTTAGATGAGACTATAATTTGTATTCTGGTTATTCAGCTGTTATCCCACAGTCATTCAGGAAAGAATTGAGGTGAGCTTGAGTGGTTATTACATAGTTTTTCCAGCGTCAGACTTCCTAGCTATAATTTTACCATCTCGCACAAAACAATGTTTAATTGCAGGAGAATTTTTGCGGAATCCACGCAGTTTAACAAAGAGATTTCGTCTGAACCTGGTCAGACGGTCATTCACATAAACAGGTGATTTACCAGAGATTGTAGAACTGATATGGTCTGACGTGCGGGAGCAGCTATCTAATTTCACGCGAATTTTCCTGTTATTTGTACCAGATGATCTGATACCCACTCTATAAGCTGATTTAATGTCACTTTTTTTGGTTGAATAACTTATCCTGCAATTCCTTGATCACGATGGCCGCACAGTCTTCTCCGTCAGTTTCATGGGGAAAATCCCGTGAAGAGATAACAACAGACTCAAGTAGTTTATGTTGATCTGTTTCATCTTGGGTAACAGTGAGTTGCTGTTGTGGGTTGTTCATATGGTTCTCAAACTTTTGTAACATTTGTTCCTGTTTTCTAGTGGTTTCATTTGGTTTGAAGTTAGTAACTGTGTTCTTGAGAAAGCTTAATTCTTGTTCGAGGAGGTTTAATAATTTTCGTTCGAGGAGTTCGAGGAGGTTAAATAACTTGCCTATGACTCCGGGTGGGGTCGAGAAAGAAAAGGCACTAAGGCCCCATACACAGTTTGATAAGTAAAGAACCCGGTTACTGGCTAAGTGAGGCCGTAACACAACCTCATATTTTTACCGTACATCCTAACCCATACATCATAACGTTATCTAACCTTACAACCTAACTGTACCTCATAACAATATCTCACATTATAACCTCCCGACCCAATCTTACCTCATAATGCAGACGATGAGTCACAATAACGTGGCTTAAGATATGAAGACTAAACCACCTTTGAAGGCTTAAAATATGAAGACTCGCCACATTTTATAGTGTTTGGTTTAGTCTACCTCACCTTCTAGGCTTAGTTTATAACTTCACCTTTCCTCACCCCGTGTATTATCACCACCTTACCTCACAGCCTCATGTTACCATGCAGCTTTATCCTGCCTCACAGCCTCACTCTACCTCCTCAACAGGCGATGTCTCCAGTGAGGATACTGGTGAAGATGGACGGGATCACCCCACCTGATGGTCTTCAGTCAGAGCTGGAGAACGAGGCAAGTCTGACTACCGTCTTTCAGAAATGTCTTGCCTCACCCGGCAGTCTTGCCTCACCCGGCAGTCTTGCCTCATCCGGCAGTCTTGCCTCACCCGGCAGTCCTGCCTCAACTGGCAGTCTTGCCTCACCCGGCAGTCATGCCTCACCCGGCAGTCTTGCCTCACCTGGCAGTCTAACCTCACCCAGCAGTCTTGCCTCACCTGGCAGTTTTGCCTTACCCAGCAGTCATGCCTCACCCAGCAGTCATGCCTCACCCAGCAGTCTTGCCTCACCCGGCAGTCTTGTCTCACCTGGCAGTCTTGCCTCACTCAGCAGTCTTGCCTCAACTGGCAGTCTTGCCTCACCCAGCAGCCATGCCTCACACAGCAGTCATGCCTCACCCAGCAGTTATGCCTCACCCTGCCGTCTTGCCTCACACAACAGTCTTGCCTCACCCAGCAGTCTTGCCTCACCCGGCAGTCTTGCCTCATCTAACAGTCTGGCCTCACCCAGCAGTCTTGCCTCAACCAGCAGTCTTGCCTCACCCAGCAGTCATGCCTCACCCAGCAGTCTTGCCTCACTCAGCAGTCTTGCCTCACCCGGCAGTCTTCCCTCACCCAGCAGTTTTGCCTCAACCGGCAGTCTTGCCTCACCCAGCAGTCTTGCCGCACCCGGAAGTCTTGCCTCACCCGGCAGTCTTGCCTCACCCAGCAGTCTTGCCTCACCCGGCAGTCTTGTCTCACCCAGCAGTCATGCCTCACCCAGCAGTCTTGCCTCACCCAGCAGTCTTGTCTCACCCAGCAGTCATGCCTCACCCAGCAGTCATGACTCACCCAGCAGTCATGCCTCACCCGGCAGTCTGGCCTCACCCAGCAGCCATGCCTCACCCAGCAGTCTTGCCTCACCCGGCAGTCTTGCCTCACCCGGCAGTCTTGCCTCACCCGGCAGTCCTGCCTCAACTGGCAGTCTTGCCTCACCCGGCAGTCATGCCTCACCCGGCAGTCTTGCCTCACCTGGCAGTCTTGCCTCACCCGGCAGTCTGGCCTCAACCGCCAGTCTTGCCTCACCTGGCAGTCTTGCCTCACCCGGTAGTCTTGCCTCACCCGGCAGTCTTGCCTCACCCGGCAATCTTGCCTCACCTAGCAGTCTTGCCTCACCCAGTAGTCTTGCCTCACCCAGCAGTCATGCCTCACCCAGCAGTCTTGCCTCAACCGGCAGTCTTGCCTCACCAGGCAGTCGAACTTCACCCGGCAGTCTTGCCTCACCCGGCAGTCTTGCCTCACCCGGCAGTCTTGCCTCACCCAGCAGTCTTGCATCACCCAACAGTCTTGCCTCACCCACCAGTCTTGCATCACCAGGCAGTCTTGCCTCACCCAACAGTCTTGCCTCACCCGGCAGTCTTGCCTCACCCAGTAGTCTTGCCTCACCCAACAGTCTTGCCTCATCCAGCAGTCATGCCTCACCCAGCAGTCTTTCCTCACCCAGTAGTCTTGCCTCACCCAGCAGTCATGCCTCACTCAACAGTCTTGCCTCACCCGGCAGTCTTGCCTCACCCGGCAGTCTTGCCTCACCCAGAAGTCTTGTCTCACCCAGCAGACATGCCTCACCCGGCAGTCTTGTCTCACACGGGAGTCTTGCCTCACCCTGCAGTCTTGTCTCACCCGGCAGTCTTGTCTCACCCGGCTGTCATGCCTCACCCAGAAGTCTTGCCTCACCCAGCAGTCATGCCTCACTCAACAGTCTTGCCTCACCCGGCAGTCTTGCCTCACCCGGCAGTCTTGCCTCACCCGGCAGTCTTGCCTCACCCGGCAGTCTTGCCTCACCCAGAAGTCTTGTCTCACCCAGCAGACATGCCTCACCTAGCAGTCATGCCTCACCCAGCAGTCATGCATCACCCGGCAGTCTTGCCTCACCTGGCAGTTTTGCCTCACCCAGCAGTCATGCGTCAACCAGCAGTCATGCCTTACTCGGCAGTCTTGCCTCACCCAGCAGTCATCTCTCACCCAGCAGTCATGCACTACACGGCAGTCTTGTCTCACCCGGCAGTCTTGCCTCACCCAGCAGCCTTGCCTCACCCAGCAGTCATGCCTCACTGGGCAGTTTTGCCTCACTCAGAAGTCTTGCCTCACCCAGCAGTCTTGCCTCACCCTGCTATCTTGCCTCACCCAGCAGTCATGTCTCACCCAGCAGTCATGCCGCACACAGCAGTCATGCCTTACCCAGCAGTCATGCCTCACCAGCAGTCATACCTCACCCAGCAGTCATACCTCACTCAGCAGTCATGCCTCACTAAGCAGTCATGCCTCACCCAGCAGTTTTGCCTCACCCTGCTATCTTGCCTCACCCAGCAGTCATGTCTCACCCAGCAGTCATGCCGCACACAGCAGTCATGCTGTTACGGCCCTCTCGGGACGCAACGGGGTTCTTACTCTGATCTTATTAGAGGAAGTTGTATCCGGCCCCAAGCCAGTAGTGGCTATCAAGGGATGTGATCCGTGACGCAAGAAACTTAAAGGGGGAAGGGAAAGAAAGTTAAGAACTTAAGATTATAATTTACCATCACCAAATAAATAATATATAAAAGAGTGCACAGGGGGAGGGGTATTAACACTGTACAGGGGAAATACACAATAGTCTTCTGCTGAAGACTCTGGATGCAGACTCTCGGTGCTGAGTCCTCGGTGCTTTCGTGGTCCCTTGACGAATCCTTCGACCACGCTGAGTCTACCCCAGACACAGGCCAGCCAAAACACAGTTCCACTGGGGGCACCGCCGTGGAGGCCGTCAACCACAAGTCCAGCAGGTCTGCTGGCAGGTTCCGGATCAGCAAGGCTGGTCAGGCCACTCCACGAACGATATAAGGGTAACGCCCTAGACAGGAGCCTCGTGTGATACCACAAATCACTCTCCTGTCCTCAGTACCCCAGTGGATAATCGTCTCCAGCAGTCGGTCCCGGGTAATCCTTCTACTGCCACTCCACTGGCTGGGTAACACCACAGTGTTCTTCCGGGGGACGACGTCACAGCTGCTGCAGCAAAGCACAAGGTATGGAGACGGCTGCCTTGGGTAGACTGACTCAACTCCCATCACAGCAGTCCCAGGTCGACTCTGTAAGCAGACACGTCATCAATAACAGGGACACTAAAATACCTCACTTACAGGCTCAGACACAAACGCCCGACATATCCACTCCATAGATGGCGTTGTAGTCTGAGCACCACCTCACCAGAGGTCAGCGGCGGCGGTGTAGAGTGCTGAACGGGACTGGAAACTGGCCCTCGTAGCTAGTACACATCGTCCTCACCAAGTGTCGTCGTCCTTTTGGAGGGGGTTTCGGGAGCTGACCCACAGATGGCGCGGTCGTCACTGCTCCGTGCTCGGACGCTGGATCCGGGTTCGTATCACATGCCTTACCCAGCAGTCATGCCTTACCCAGCAGTCATACCTCACCCGACAGTCATGCCTCACCCAGCAGTCTTGCGTCACCCAGCAGTCTTGCCTCACCCAGCAGTCTTGCCTCACTCAGCAGTCATGCTTCACCCAGCAGTCATGCCTCACCTATCAGTCATGCCTCACCTAGCAGTCATGCCTCACCCAGCAGTCATGCCTCACCTATCAGTCATGCCTCACCTAGCAGTCATGCCTCACCCAGCATTCATGCCTCACCAAGCAGTCATGCCTCACTCAGCAGTCATGCCTCACCCAGCAGCCTTGCCTCGCCCAGCAGTCTTGCCCCGCCCAGCAGTCTTGCTCACTCAGTAGTCTTGCCTCACCCAGCAGTCTTGCTCACTCAGCAGTCATGCCTCACCCAGCAATCTTGCTCACTCAGCAGTCATGCCTCACCCAGCAGTCATGCCTCACCCAGCAGTCATAACTCACCCAGCAGTCATGCCTCACCCAGCAGTCATGCCTCACTCAGCAGTCATGTCTCACCCAGCAGTCTTGCCTCACTCATCAGTCATGCCTCACCCAGCAGTCTTGCCTCACCCAGCAGTCTTGCCTCACCCAGCAGTCATACCTCACCCAGCAGTCATGCCTCACCCAGCAATCATGCCTCACCCGGCAGTCATGCCTCACCCGGCAGTCTTGCCTCACTCAGCAGTCATGCCTCACCCAGCAGTCTTGCCTCACTCAGCAGTCATACCTCACCCAGCAGTCTTGCCTCACTCCACAGTCATGCCTCACCCAGCAGTCATGCTCACTCAGCAGTCATGCCTCACCCGGCAGTCATGTTGGAAATTTCCAACACCGAATACAACACTGTTGTATTCTCATTACTTATTACTAACTCTACTAATTATTGTAGTAAGTAAAATTAACACCACATAGAATTCTCATGTACTAATAATTTCATCTGTGCAGTAGGCTAGAATTCTCACGTCACCCGACGCCAGTATTGCGTCGGATTTCATTACAATAAACACATTTTATCCAATGTATCTGAGAATTAAATTCGATTCTCTATAACCAAGGCATTCTGTGTGATAATTAATTACAGATAAATTGACCTCCAACTAAAAGCCGAATAGAGCGTTAGAGTCATAGCGGTTATCTAGTAATAAAAGTTAACGTCACAAGTGAATGCCATGGAGAGACATTAATTCCTCTCCCTTATATGTTTACTATCACTAAATTGGCAAATAATAATATTTCCCTCTTCTAAATAATAAACCCGTCCAGTCTCCAACATTTCAAGCACAAATGCGAGAAATACTAATATTCATGACAATAATTTGTCTAATGAACGCGAGACGTGGCGTGGATGAGGAGGACCAGCCAGTACATGTGGATGGAAGCTCTCGAGCAGACCTGTCCTCATCGTGCTCACGAGGAGACGCCATTACCCAGTCATCAGGGTAGACGTTATCCATCCTCAGATGAAAGTCGCCACTGTGAGGCGTGAACAACCTTGCAGATAATATCTTCAACTGGTGTCGGTGTAACATAAGGAACCTTTTTAATCTGGTTCTTGACTACACGTGACCGGCCAATGAAGTGCGCCATTATCCAGGATAGGGTGAAGCCAGAGCCTGGGACGCGAATTTCGGCAATCTTAAAACTTATACAGTGCCCATATTAGCTAAGTATCTTCTCCTTATTTGATGCATCCGGTAAGGTGTAGTGTAGTAGCTGTTTGATTGACCGTGACGACGTATACCAACACCAAACCACAGGTCATTACCAATTATCGCCTGTAAATCTTAATTTCTTGAACATAGAGATTCAGTAGTTTAATTAGTTGCTACTGTAAATATTTGTTTTGCAGTACGTGAGAAGAATTCTCCCTGCCGCCTTCTCCCATGTTAATCCATCCCACTCGTCAACCAGCCGAGTCCAGGGAATTAGAGGAAGCGTCGTGGCTTACACAAAGGAATCGTCATTAAGCTAAGATTCCTTTGTATTCATTTATTAAATTTCTGAAATTGCTTACATGCAGAATTCCTTTGGATTAACATGTGTTTATTGTGACTATCATTATTATACTTATAATCTATGTTCCCATTCATGGTAATGACATTGGTTTCACTATAATTCATAGGATTAGAATATTATAATTTGGATTAGTGAACGAACCACACTAGCTCCTGGACGTACTGAGTTCCAGTAATAACCCCCCAATGTAGGTGTTTGAGGGTTTGATTCATTTAATTATACAGCCCATTAATTATTTCTATGATCATATTCTCTAGTATTTTATCCATAGTTACTGGGTTCATCTAGGAATTATCTAATGATCTGAAATTCTCAGTTTCCCTCTTTACTATAAAAGCGGGTGGTCCTTCGTAATTTAATTTACTACATTAATATTTAAATAATCAGATTCAAGCCCCAAATGTCCCACATTATGGTCCTTATCGAACCGGATAGGCATTAAATTTATAATTAAAATATTAATCAATAATAACTAATCCTTGTGTGATAGAAGCTAGACTAACTATTTAATTAATTGTGTCAACTAACAGTGTTACACATCAGTTAGCCTAGATCACACTAACATATTGCTACTTTCACCTCATGTATAAGGTAGCTTTAGTGGGTCATAGCCAATTACCCACAACACTTAGACCTATACCTCACACAGAGGTGAGAATCTTTAGGTCACCAGGAGCAACAGCTCATAACTTTTATAATAACCCCACGCTAACACCTGCGTTACAGTGGCCTCACCATCTAACCATTATATACTTAGGTGGTAATGACATCCACCACACTCGTCATCCAGCCGAGGTGATCAAACACCTCAAAGCCATAATTGCTTCTTTCAAGCTCATCAGTGAATCGGTAGTATTCACATTAGTGGAACCTCGCCAACCAAGTCAAGATAATCGTTGGGGAGTAACCCCAGAATACTACCTGAGAGCTGCTAAGTACATAAATTTCAGGCTGAAAAAACGAGTGAGATTGGATGCCACATATATCCAATTTACAGCCAGACCTTATAGACAGAACCTGACCAGAGATGGTGTACACTTGTCAGGGATATCTAGGTTGCATGTGGTTGACAAGTTAATTAACACCATCAACCATCACAAACGGTTGTGGCTAGCAAGCCAAACTTAACTGTACATAATTGTTTCACTTGTGTGTGCAAGAGCACTCTTATAAAACAAAAAAAACAAAAATATAGCACAACTATATTCACCTTACTGCACCACAATAATCTTTACCAATGTTATTAGGTAGAATTTAGGCTGAGATTGTGCTGAATTTGGTACAAGCCCAGACTAAATAACTTTATAGTTCTTAGTTAGGAATTATTACGACTAGATCTCAACTAGTCAGTGTTGTATGTATTATATTATTTGTGCTGACCCTATACAGGGTGGGATTAAATTTTGAGATAACTCTGATTGGAGTGTCTCCATAATATTTCTCTTGTATGCATTATTTTGTGTATCTATTTTGTGTATTGCTGGATAATCTCCATTAACTCTGATGGTGATATAGATGAGCTAACCGGACGAGAACTAATGGTGGAGTTCAGACAGTGCACAAAATATCTAGCTATTTGTTGTTAGGTAGGTAGGTACATTCAACCTCAAGTGAGGAAAAATATAGAGTAGCCACCTTAAATTAGGCTACAATTAATGTTACTTATTCACTAATGAACAAGTAACCAAGCTTCATTAGTAATACATATACTAACACTGTGAAGTTTGAACCTAAGCCCAACATGGCTACTCCTGAGCAATTGAGGAGAACCTACATTGGCCTTAAAGGTCATTTGACCAGATTAATTAACAAGGCTGAGGGCTTAACTAAAGATACTCCCATTGACTCTTATCACTTAGTGACATCAGTTAGAGTGGCTGATCTGAAATTTGATCAAGTCAGATCTGCAGGTCAATCTTACCTTGATCTGCTAAATACTGTAGAAACTGATCCTGAGGAATTAAGTCAAATTGTAGACGACATCTCCCAATATGAAGATGAGACTCAAGATATAATTATCAGGCTATCTAAATTAGCCAAACAATCTGGATCCAATACCAGTAACACTGGGTCTCACTTCAATAATCAATTACCAGAGGTTCGTTTACCTACTCTAGACTTGCCTACATTTTCAGGATTAGATACAGAAAATTGGGACAATTTTTGGACTTCCTTTGAAGTTCACATCCATAAGAAACAGTCTCTAGACTAGGTTTCTAAATTTTCATACCTACTTAGTCTTCTCACAGGAGAGGCTAAAAAGGTCATACATAACCTTACTCTTAATGAGAGTAATTATGAGGAAGCTATAAAACTCCTGAAGTTGAACTATTGCAACAAAGAGTTAAGTATAGCTACCCTCTATTATCAATTGCTAGATCTCAATGCACCAAACAGTTGACCAGAGTCACTTCAGAGCTTCAGACTAGAAGTAGAGTCTCTAGTAAAGGCCTTAGGTACTAAAGTTAATATACCTGCTTCAGAATGGTCTATCAAGTTACTATTACAGAGGAAATTACCTCGAAATGTCTTGACAGAGCTCTGCTCACATTATAATACCGAGTTTCTCACTCTCGACCAAATTTTCGAGGGGTTGAGGAACACAGTTAACAGGTTAAAGACTCATGATAAAATTAAACCCGAGTCTAAACCAACTGATATTTCAGTCAAACCCAAACAGACTCAGAGTAAGTCTAATAAATATAAATCCAAACCTGCTCCATCCACTGGGAAAAGAAGTGGAAATGTAGGTACATATTCGGTATCTCCTTCAGAGATAACCAATGACTTGTCTACTAAAGAGACTAAGTCTATTAACCAGAGAAAGTGTCTGTTCTGCAATCAGGAACACACCACTTATCAATGCTCTGTTTATCCTACTTATAATGTTAGGGTTAAAAGGTTACAAGAATTGCACAAGTGCACCAAGTGCATGGGCTCTCATGATCCCAAGAAATGTGCAGTGCAGCTACGTTCCTGCAACCGCTGTAACCAAGGTGTACACCACTACGCCTTATGTAGAAAATCTTCTACACTAACCATGACCACTGGAGAGAATTCTACGAATTCTACTGCAGTACAATATTGCAAAGTGCATCACGAAGTAAATGTACTTGCTACTGAGTCAGGCAATAATACTACTTTGCCTACAGCTCAACTTAAACTAATAAACCGTAGATCTAGAATTAACACTAGGGGTCTTTTTGACCAAGGCTCACAGAAAACCTTCATTACACAACAGTTGGTAGATGAGTTAAATTTAAAACCTACCAAAAGTGTGAGGTTAAATATTTCTGGTTTCTTGTCAAATAGTGGACCTCGTGACTACAAGGTAGTTAAAGTATTAGTAAGACTAGGATCTTCTACTAGTCCAATCCAAGCGGTAGTAGTGGATAAGATTCCTACAGACCTGCAGGTCACAGGATTAGCTCGCACTGCGAGACACCTTAAACGAAACCGCATGAGGCTAGCAGATTATAAAATAAATTCTGACTGCCTCACAGATGTTGGAATACTTATAGGCGCGGATCATTATTACAAGTTTATAACTGGATGCACTAGGCAACATGGTATGAATTTGTTGTCGTCCGCAGGGGGCAAATTGCTCACAGGACCAGTGCTTTTCAGACAAGGTCCAGCGTCCACAAACCAACAATCCAATAATGTAATTGTGGCGTGACTAGGCTTAGAACAGTCACTCCTACGCTTCAGGGAAATATCTGAGGATATTGAGTCTGACCCACCAATACATCGTTTGTGGGATTTAGACACTTTAGGCATCATCCCTGAGCAACCAAGTCCTGATGATACGTGGACTTACCAGCAATATCTGGATACAGTTGTCTACTCAAATAAACAATACTGGGTAAGACTCCCATGGAAGTTGGATCATCCACAACTTCCAGTTAATTATTTTATGGCAGCCTCACAATTGCAGTCTCAATTAACATGACTACAGAAGCAGCCAGACAAACTGAACATGTATCATCAACTTATCCAACAACAACTTAACAATAAGTTCATTGAAGTTGTTGAACACGATGACCGAAAAACAGGTCATTATTTACCTCACCACGCTGTGGTGAAAGACTCATTGACAACACCTATTCGTATTGTCTTTAACTGCAGTGCTAAAGTAAAGCCGAGCAGTGTGTCTTTAAATGAATGTCTCCAAACGGGACCTAGCCTAACACAAAGGCTACATGACGTGTTGTTACGATTTCGCACAGGCATTTTTGCCTATACAGCTGACATCAGCAAAGCCTTTCTCCGAGTAGGGTTACAGGAGGAAGATCGTGACTACACAAAATTCCTCTGGTTTAAGGATCCACTGGATCCTAACAGTGAAGTAATCACCTATCGTTTGCCTCAGTATTATTTGGAGCTACGTCCTCACCGTTTCTTTTGCAAGCAACATTAGACACGCATTTGAGGAAATCAAACAGCCCTTATAAGACAACCATTAGGGACAACTTGTATGTCGACAATTTCCAGGGGACAACTAATGATCAAGCTGATCTGGTAGAAATCTACCATGAGGCAAACCGTGAACTGTTAGGAGCCAATATGCCACTACAGTCATGGGCCTCAAATAATAAACTGCTTAACCAGGTAATCGAGAAAGAATTTCCAGATTATCAGGTACCCAGTCAATTAAAGGTTCTAGGCGTGGAATGGAACACCAGTACTGACGAGATGAATGTCAAGTCAGTACAAACTGATAATTCAACCCTTACCATGAGAACACTGCTCTCATTTGTCAGTCAACCATTTGACCCTTTAGGCCTACTTAGTCCTATATTAATAAGGGGCAAACTCCTAATGCAGGAGTGCTGGCAACAACATATGGGATGGGATGATCCGTTATCAAGTGAGTTACAAGCCAAATGGCAAATACTCTCAACGGATTTTAATCAGTTAGGCGTTTTGAAATTTCCTCGTAATGCTTCAGGACCAAACCTACCCACCAATTTGCACGTTTTTTGCGATGCCTCTGGCAAAGCATATGGCGCAGTAGCCTATTTAGTTAACAGTGCACAATCAATTTTACTCACGTCTAAAGCAAGAGTTGCTCCCATTAAGAAGAGATCTTTACCTCAGATGGAGTTGACTGCATTGCTAGTGGGAGTAAGATTGGCTCATTGCCTGGCAAAGACACTCAATAATATACTTCGGTGAGATTGTAGTGTGGTCAGACAACGAGGCAGTCTTACAATGGGTAAGAAACAATAACAACAAAACTCCCTACATCAGTAATCGTGTCAGGGAGATTCATGATTTATCTGCTGGATATAAATTTCGACATGTTCCTACTAAGGACAATCCTGCAGATTATTTATCGCAAGGGTTAACATTAAAACAACTTGTCAAGTCTTCGCTGTGGTTCAATGGGCCTTCATGGCTTGTTGGTGGTCAGTGGCCCAAACAAAAGCCACAAGTCATAGTGACCAATATCACCACTCCCATGAAAGAACCAGAACCTCAACGAATATTAGCCATTGATCCTCATCATTATTCTAACTTAAGCAAATTGTTACGAGTGACTGCACACGTGTTTGATTTCCTTGCTAAGGTAGGAATTCGACATAAGTTTCCCAATCCTATCCTCTACTGGATCAAACGTGCACAACAAGAGACATATGGAAGTGAATATGAGAATCTTCCAGATAAATTAACTAAATCTCTAGGCATCTGGTACGATGCCAACACTCATAACATACTACGATGTGGAGGACGTTTGCTTCATGCAAAAATTGACTTGGACACAAAGAATCCAATTCTTCTACCTCGTCACCACATCATCACTAAACTTCTCGTCTTACACCACCATCAATATGGTACATTACATGGTGGAGTTTTAGATACTCTCACCGACCTTAGACAAAAGTACTGGCTTCCTCAAGGTCGTCAGACAGTTAAGACAATTATTAAATCTTGTGTAATCTGTAAGAGATACGACACTAGAGTATGTCCTTACCCAGGACCTCCCCCACTCCCAGAAGAGCGAGTGGTTTATCTTCGTCCTATCGAAACCACTGGTGTTGATTATACAGGAGCCTTACTCCTCACTGGTAACCCAGATAATATACCAGTGAAGGCGTACATTTGTCTCTTTACGTGTGCTACAACCAGAGGCGTACACTTAGAGGTCACTCCAGACATGAGTGCTGAAGCCTTCATTCAAGCTTTCCGCAGATTTGCTGCCCGCCGATCGTGTCCTAAATTAATGATATCGGACAACGGTTCTAATTTTGTTGCAGGAGAAAGTTGTTTGCGAGAAGTCTGGAACCACCCAGAAGTACAGTCAGTCCTACAGAGACGACAATGTCACTGGAAATTCATAGCACCGAGAGCCCCTTGGCAAGGTGGGTTCAATGAGCGAATGGTAGGCACAGTCAAGAAGTGTCTAAGGAAAACTTTACACCGACAAAAGGTCAGTTACTCAGAACTCCAAACTATTGTTGTGGAAATTGAGGCGCGAGTCAATAACCGCCCAATAACCTACCTGTCTGATGATTTCACCCAGAGAGAACCTCTGAGCCCCTCACACTTGATCCATGGAGGTCTACTGAGCCCTCTCATCCCCTTAGCAGAAGAGGACCCTGTAGACCCGTCACATGTGACCAGAGGAGACTTGGTGGAAAGCTACCAGCATCTTTCTAGAGTTATTAACAGGTGGAATGAGGTGTGGACTCGAGAGTACCTCACAGCTCTACGAGAGTACCACTACGGAGCTTCGAGTCCTTACAATAAGGTGCAATTAAAACCAGGAGACCTAGTACTAGTCGACAGTGATGGACCAAGGTCAGAGTGGCCTATAGGCAAAATTGTTGCCATTCATCCAGATCATCAAGGTGTCCTGAGAGTAGTTAAAGTTTTATGCCGAGGCAACACTACTCTAAAAACTTTAGAGGAGCTGGTTCCCCTTGAACTGACTGAGCAAGAATATCAGCCAGATCCAGTTTCCCCAGTAATTTCCGAGGACAATGATCCTGTTCCTCCAAGCAACCGCCCCACTAGAGCTGCTGCTCAACAATGTAGGTGGAATTTGCAAGCCTATTACAACTCTGAACAAGAGTAATTTTTTTCACCTCCCACTTAGATAACTATGATGATGCTACGATGTGATATCACGTAACAAAACATTACACGTCACTATGACCTAGGATATCCCATCATGGTAGATTCTGTTGCTTAAATTGTGTGAATTAAAATCTATAAATATTGTGTAGGCTATAAATAACATGTTTCATTTGACATGTAAATAGCAAGACTCAAGTTCTTGTAAGTCCTTGATAAATCCGGGACGTTCGTTATGTGTGTACTAACATACTAATATATTAACATACTAATGTACTAATCTTAATATCACTTCGGGATAGGTCAGTACTCCACAGTACATTACGACCCTAGAATCCTCCCCCCGGAGTTATGTTGGAAATTTCCACCACCGAATACAACACTGTTGTATTCTCATTACTTATTACTAACTCTACTAATTATTGTAGTAAGTAAAATTAACACCATGTAGAATTCTCGTGTACTAATAATTTCATCTGTGCAGTAGGCTAGAATTCTCACGTCACCCGACGCCAGTATTGCGTCGGATTTCATTACAATAAACACATTATATCCAATGTATCTGAGAATTAAATTCGATTCTCTATAACCAAGGCATTCTGTGTGATAATTAATTACAGATAAATTGACCTCCAAATAAAAGCCGAATAGAGCTTTAGAGTCATAGCGGTTATCTAGTAATAAAAGTTAATGTCACAAGTGAATGCCATGGAGAGACATTAATTCCTCTCCCTTATATGTTTACTATCACTAAATTGGCAAATAATAATATTTCCCTCTTCTAAATAATAAACCCGTCCAGTCTCCAACATTTCAAGCACAAATGCGAGAAATACTAATATTCATGACAATAATTTGTCTAATGAACGCGAGACGCGGCGTGGATGAGGAGGACCAGCCAGTACACGTGGATGGAAGCTCTCGAGCAGACCTGTCCTCATCGTGCTCACGAGGAGACGCCATTACCCAGTCATCAGGGTAGACGTTATCCATCCTCAGATGAAAGTCGCCACTGTGAGGCGTGAACAACCTTGCAAATAATATCTTCAACTGGTGTCGGTGTAACATAAGGAACCTTTTTAATCTGGTTCTTGACTACACGTGACCAGCCAGTGAAGCGCGCCATTATCCAGGATAGGGTGAAGCCAGAGCCTGGGACGCGAATTTCGGCAATCTTAAAACTTATACAGTGCCCATATTAGCTAAGTATCTTCTCCTTATTTGATGCATCTGGTAAGGTGTAGTGTAGTAGCTGGGTGATTGACCGTGACGACGTATACCAACACCAAACCACAGGTCATTACCTATTATCGCCTGTAAATCTTAATTTCTTGAACATAGAGATTCAGTAGTTTAATTAGTTGCTACTGTAAATATTTGTTTTGCAGCACGTGAGAAGAATTCTCCCTGCCGCCTTCTCCCATGTTAATCCATCCCACTCGTCAACCAGCCGAGCCCAGGGAATTAGAGGAAGCGTCGTGGCATACACAAAGGAATCGTCATTAAGCTAAGATTCCTTTGTATTCATTTATTAAATTTCTGAAATTGCTTACATGCAGAATTCCTTTGGATTAACATGTGTTTATTGTGACTATCATTATTATACTTATAATCTATGTTCCCATTCATGGTAATGACATTGGTTTCACTATAATTCATAGGATTAGAATATTATAATTTGGATTAGTGAACGAACCACACTAGCTCCTGGACGTACTGAGTTCCAGTAATAACCCCCCAATGTAGGTGTTTGAGGGTTTGATTCATTTAATTATACAGCCCATTAATTATTTCTATGATCATATTCTCTAGTATTTTATCCATAGTTACTGGGTTCATCTAGGAATTATCTAATGATCTGAAATTCTCAGTTTCCCTCTTTACTATAAAAGCGGGTGGTCCTTCGTAATTTAATTTACTACATTAATATTTAAATAATCAGATTCAAGCCCCAAATGTCCCACAAGTCATGCCTCACCCGGCCGTCTAGCCTCACTCAGCAGTTTTGCCTCACCCAGCAGTGTTGCCTCACCCAGCAGTCTTGCCTCACTCCACAGTCATGCCTCACCGAGCAGTCATGCCTCACCTAGCAGTCATGCCTCACCCAGCAGTCTTGCCTCA
The DNA here is from genome assembly GCF_040958095.1 of Procambarus clarkii. Classification (NCBI taxonomy): domain Eukaryota; kingdom Metazoa; phylum Arthropoda; class Malacostraca; order Decapoda; family Cambaridae; genus Procambarus; species Procambarus clarkii. The sequence continues at coordinate 33,770,187 of NC_091187.1, forward strand.
TCCAGCAGTCTTGCCTCACCCAGCAGTCTGGCCTCACTCAGCAGTCATGCCTCACCCAGCAGTCTAGCTTCACTCAGCAGTCCTGCCACACCCAGCAGTCATGCCTCACCCAGCAGTCTTGCCTCACTCAGCAGTCATGCCTCACCCAGCAGTCTTGCCTCACCCAGCAGTCATACTTCACCCAGCAGTCATGCCTCACCCAGCAGTCATGCCTCACCCAGCAGACATGCCTCACCCAGCAGTCATGCCTCACTCAGCAGTCATGCCTCACCCAGCAGTCCCGCCTCACCCGGCAGTCATGCCTCACCAAGCAGTCATGCCTCACCCAGCAGTCATGCCTCACCCAACAGTCATGCCTCACCCAGCAGTTTTGCTTCACTCAGCAGTCTTGCCTCACTCAGCAGTCTTGCCTCACCTGGTAGTTTTGCCTCACCCAGGAGTCTTGCTTCACCCAGCAGTCATGCCTCACACAGCAGTCTTGCCTCACCAGGCCGTCTTGCCTCACCCAGCAGTCATGCCTCCTTACCTTGAGGTTACCTTGAGGTGCTTCCGGGGCTTAGCGTTCCCGCGGCCCGGTCGTCGACCAGGCCTCCAGGTTGCCGGACTGATCAACCAGGCTGCTGGATTCGGCTGCGCGCAGCCTGACATATGAGTCACAGCCTTGTTGATCAGGCATCCTTTAAAGGTGTTTATCCAGTTCTCTCTTGAACACTGTGAGGGGTCGGCCAGTTGTTGGAAATTTCCAGCACTAATACTCTGCTATTGTATTATAATAAATCATTATTATTATATACTAACTACAGTAGTCACTAAATTTACTAACAGTAATGTTCACATAAACTAACCATTATATCTGCGTATTAATGCTAGAATTCTTACGAAATGAAGCACTAACATTGCGTCAGATTATATCTAGTTAAACACATTTATTGCCAATGTGCTAGTGAATTGAATGTGGTTCTCTAAAATCATCAGTATTCCGTGTAATAATTATTTACGGACAACATAACTCCTAAATAATTCTAAATCGAGAGTTTTTAGTTACAATTGTTATCGAGTAATAGTTTTTCTGTCACGCGTGAATGCCATGGAGAAAACTAAAATCTTCTCCATTTCTCGTTTACCACCATAAAACGAGAAAGCGATAATATTTAAATCCCTAGAATCACAACCCAATCCTTATTAAAGTATTTCAACCACAATTACACACAATAGTAGTATTCGCGAATTAATAATTTCTGTGGTGAATGCGAGACGCGGGTTGGGGGAGACGCCATTGTTGTGGCTTGTGTCGCAGAGCGAGCAGCCAGCGTGCGTACTTGGACAGAGGAAAGTCGTGGCGTCAGAGTCTGAAACACGTGGCGTTGGGGGATTATCAGCAAGAATTACACTGATACCCAACTCATAACGAATAATTATTCTTCCACGTGCTCCATAGTGCTCGGTCAAACAATAACACGTCGAGAATCAAGCCAAACTCTCAATCACGTGTACAACATCGTGGAAGTTTGAGACTGAGACGCAATATCGGCAGACTTCAGCATTTACTGCGCTCATGCTAAGTATATTTTCTTTCTTGATGCATCATTAGAGATTGTATATTTCGTGGGTAGTCTGTCGTTACATAGTGGGACGACAACAAGTCCAACGTTAGTACCGCATTAATATTCATTTTCTATTTTCATAAATTTTGAGATCAAAGTAGCCTAGTTCAATGCTACGTAATATCCTTTAAATTACAGCTCGTATGTGAGGAGTCAACGAGTCGTTAACTACATTCGTGTTATTCACCTCTAATGGCTTCTATGTGGAGATCCTGAGATCACGAGGACGAAGCACGAACGATGTCATAGAAATCGTCTTAAAGCTAAGACTTTTTGTACACATTTAATTATTCCATTTTATTATACATATCCATAATATTATCATATCGAATATTTACTATATGAGTTTTGGAAATTGATGTGTTTACTTAGATGATTGCTCTTTAATTCTAACAATCATTAATATTCTCTATTTGAATTTACCTATTGATTCTATAATATTTTTGGTCATAATATTCTTTACTCAACAATGAACTGGTGACGAACCACACTAGTTCCTAGACGTATATGAAGTTCTAGCAATACCCCCCCAATGTAGGTGTTTGAGGCTCTGACTTTAGTTAATTAATCATACAGTCCATTATTTATTTAAGTGATTATTCTTTCTAATACTTATCCATAGACACTGGTTCTTCCTTGTGTTTCTAATGATCACTTTTTATTAGTTTCCCTCTTTGCTCAAAAGTGGGTGGTCCTTCATTATTATATAAACTAAGTAAGTAATCAAATAATTCAGTCAAGCCCCAGATATCCCACATTATGGTCCTTATCGAAACGGATACATACTAATTAGTAATAACTAATCACCGTGTGAAGTAGTTTAGATTAACCACATTTATTAATTGTGTCTACCGGCAGTGTACCACATAGCCTAATAATTAACCTAATTCACACCAATTTATTTGCTACTTATACCTCATGTATAAGGTAGCACTCGTGGGACACAGTCAATTGCCCACAACACTTAGGCCTATACCTCATACTGAGGTAAGAATCTTCAGGTCACCAGGAGCAACAGCTCATAACTTCTATAATAATTCCTCACTAACACCAATTATGTGTTAACTATTTGAGCTATACAAATATATCAATATACGGCTGTCAGCAGACTGTCCATTATAGCCTGAATTCATTCCATAATTACTGATTCACTCAGGTCAGTGGATTCATTAACATTTTAGGATCCAGTATACTAATACAAATTACTGATCCCATACTAATTAATCATTACTAACCCTGATAATATTAGATTCCACAATTAGGAGTACATTCAGGTGTTAAATATTATTTACGGCAGTAGAATACTTGCCAAACACAATTAATTCTCTTGTGTTCATTTAATTTCTTATACACGTAATTTCTACCAGTGTATATATTATATAAAATTACAACATCCAAAAACATAGCACAACTATATATTCACATTATTGCACCACATTTATTGTAGTTATTATGCCAACCCAACAGAGGTAGGATATTTCAGACTGACACGGTACTAAGATTTGTACAAATTCAGTCTACACCATTAGCTGCATTAGTAGGTAGGAATATTACCTAACTAGTACTGTTAGACAGTGCTGGTGCATTATTAATTTATGTAGTGCTGACCCTAAGGGGTGGGATTAACCATTTATTGTGTAATTATATTTTATTGCATATTTCCATGTACATCTTTGAGTGTTACCGTAAGTTCACTACCCATCCAAGGCTGATTTTGAAGAGCTAAGCTAAGGAACACCTGTAGTGAGACCAAGGTACCACTCAAATCTTAGTTGCTTATTATTAGGTAAGTAGCTAACCTCTAAATGAGGTAAATTACGATCAGCCTCAAGAAAATATCAGGCTGTCAATAATTATACCTGCTCTACATAAAGGAGCAAGTACCATAGCTGTCCAAGTAGCTATATAAGCCCTATAAGGCTCAAACTTACAGCCAGAATGACTACTCCTGCACAATTAAGGAGAACCTGTATTGGCCTGAGAGGTCTTCAAAATCACCTATCCAGAATTCTTGACAAATGTGACAACTGTTTAGGAACGAACTCAGTTGACTTCTTCGAGCTAAACATTTCCACAAAGGTGGCTAGCCAAAAATATGTCCAGGTGAAGGATATAATCGAGTCTTATAGGAACATACTCCTTAGCAGTAATACTGATCCAGACGAATTACGTCTGATAGAATCTGATCTTGCCAACTATGAAAATACAATTCAAAACAAGTTAGATCAATATAACAAAGTGCTTGCGACACAAAATGTTCCTGAGTGGATAGAACATTTTTGTAGTAGACTTACACCCGAGCAAGCACCCAGCTCAGATGAAATACATGAGCTACCTCAAAATGAGGAGAATCCTCTAATCAATACTGATCACTATACAGGATCAACAACTGAAGTTCAACCTTCATTTTCTACCACCTCATCTAATACAACTTCACGTAATAATTTATTTACAGAGTCTGATAAATTTTCAGACAGCTCTTCTCAATGTTCCCTGGATTCTATAAATTCAATGCATGAGGCTACTGAAATAACTAGCTCCTCACAGGATCCCAGAGAAACAAGTGAAGCTGCAGATGAAACTCTTAGTGAAGCTGCAATAATCAGTGAATCTGAACCAGAAAATGATAAAGCTAAAGCTGCAGCAGCAGCCGAAGCTGTAATTAAAGCTGAGGCTAAGCAAGAAGCCTCGAGCAACACAAGTAATTGTCATAATTACTTACACCAGCCTTCTAGAGTAAGTGCTAACAATGAGACGACTGTTATAAACTTTGTACAACAATTACTAGATTTATCTCCACCAGAACAATCAGTTGACTCTTTACAAGCCTTTAGTTTTCAGCTTGAGTCACTGCTAAATTCCTTCAGTAAAGAGGTGGATCACCCAACTGCTGAGTGGATGACTAAAATTATCATCCAAAGAAAATTGTCTGGTGACACACTCAATAAGTTATATGTATACCAGAATGGTAATGCTCTGTCAAGGCAGGATATATTTACAGGTTTGCGCAATATAAGCAATCATTCAGCAAACCAGGCACTTAATGCCTATTCTGAATGCATCGAAACTGTACCCACATCAGTTTTCTTACCTGGACCTCCTAAAGTGACACTGTCACCAGGTAATAAGGGTACTAATAATCAATGTAATAACAATAGGTTAAACACTGATTCTTCAGTAAGGCCCAAGAACCCCACAGGTGCTCCTAAGAGACCTAATAGTCCAAAGAGCACTCCCAAGAGCCCAATAATTGCTCCCCAGAGTACACCAAGTACTCACAAGAGAATCAATAACAAGCAAATGCAAGCAGCAAAACCATCACAACCTGCAGGTACTGTTTTACCTAAACCGGTAACCCCTAAACGAGCTGTAGGATGGGGAATATGCTTGTTTTGCAATCAAAAACATTCTTTATACAAATGTACTAATTACCCCAATAGAGACACAAGAGTCAGACGACTCAAACAGTTACACAAATGTACTAGGTGTCTCAAATCCCATAATGTTAATAGCTGTGACACCCCACTGAACACCTGCAATAGGTGTAGAAGGGGCAAGCATCATGCTGCACTGTGCAAATTAGTCAGGACAAATTATGTCAATCCTAGAATAGGAGGTAGAGAATCTACACCAGTACATTGCTGCAAGGTGCGAGATGTGTACAGCGTAATTTCACAAGCATCTCAAGTGGATGCTGCTTTGCCCACTGCCCAACTTCAAGTAAAGAGCAAAGGAGCCAAGATCACCACTCGTGGACTATTTGATCAAGGTTCCCAGAGAACTTTCATTACTCAAAAGGCAGCAGAGGCACTCAATTTACAACCAATCAGCCAGGTAAAATTAAACTTGTCAGGGTTCATGATAAATCGAGGAACCCATGAATACTCAGTAGTTCAACCGCTTGTACGACTAGGTAGTCATGTCAAGGCTATCCAAGCCATTGTTGTAGATCAAATACCTTTTGACCTAAATATTAAGGGTCTGGGGTACACAGCCCACTTCCTGCAGGAACGTGAAATTAATTTGGCTGACAACAAGTTAACGTCTGACCGCCTTAACAATGTAGATGTACTAGTAGGAGCAGACTACTATTACCAGTTCATAACTGGACATGTTAAACGATTGGGCATGAATATGTTCTAATCTGCAGGTGGCAACTTACTTACAAAGTTCTGAATGTGAACAAGCCTAGGCCTGCCAACAATAACAAATTAGTCAGCAGTAAATCAATTCTCCAGCAGCCAGCTAAAAGGAGTAACACAGCTGAGTAATAAACCCAGATTGAATGTAGTGCAATTAGTATTCGCAGAGATGTATCATAGCTCTCAGTGGAAAACCAGTGGTCCGTACCTAAACAAGTACAAGTCACAGTGACCAAGCCATTGAATCCACTGCAGACCTAGAATTATTCTCGACAAGTAATAATTGACCACACTCAGTCTCCCTAGGTAATTGATAATATTAGGCTAGAGAATCTAGCACTCTCTAGGTAATTAATAATATTAGGCTAGAGAATCTAGCACTCAAAGCATCTAGCATTTCCTGAATTTAACAATACTATGAAGTCATCAAGCAACTTCTATAATTGTAAATTCACTGGGACCAAGGTCCAAATTACTTGCGCTTAAGGTTTGCCAAGAAAACCTTATTAATACAATGTTTTCTGCACTAGGAGTTAGTGCAAATACTTGCATCAATTTTTGTTTGAGTTGTTTTTCTTTCGTTTCTGCTTAATTATTGTATGAGCGCAGCACGAACAAACTTGCAAACTTACCAATACGTAAGTGAGTCTACAGAGAACTAATAACCCGTGAAACGTTTAGGTTGGGAAAATGTTATAAATTATCTTTGAATAGGATTAATTGTAGCAGTAATTAAATTTCCAGCAACCTTAAGTTTCCCTTTGTTTAATGCATTATTATTAAACATCAGCATTGTTAATTAACATGCTTAATGAGCTCAATATAGCTCACCTTTGAATTAACGTAATAATTGAGTGCTTTATTGTTCCCCATGTGAGTATGAGCTCAATAATGCTCGCCATGATAATTGAACGCTACAATACTCCACCTCGTTAATTCGAGTTCAATATAACTCACCCTGTTAACATGCTTAATGAGCTCAATATAGCTCCCCATGTTAACGAGCTCAATATAGCTCACCCTGTTAACTCTGTTAACGAGTTCAATATAACTCACCCTGTTAACATGCTTAATGAGCTCAATATAGCTCCCCATGTTAACGAGCTCAATATAGCTCACCCTGTTAACTCTGTTAACGAGTTCAATATAACTCACCCTGTTAACATGCTTAATGAGCTCAATATAGCTCCCCATGTTAACGAGCTTAATATAGCTCACCCTGTTAACTCTGTTAATGAGTTCAATATAATTCCCCCTGTTAACATGCTTAATGAGCTCAATATAGCTCCTCATGTTAACGAGCTTAATATAGCTAACCATGTTAACGAGCTCAATATAGCTCGCACTGTTAACTGTTAACGAGCTCAATATAGCTCACTCTCTTAACTGTTAATGAGCTCAATATAGCTCACAAAGTTAACGAGCTCAATATAGCTCACCATGTTAACGAGCTCAATATAGCTCGCCCTGTTAACTGTTAACGAGCTCAATATAGCTCACTCTGTTAACTGTAATGAGCTCAATATAGCTCAACCTGTCTACGAGCTCAATACAGCTCCCAATGTTAATTTGAGTACATTATTGCTCACAATTTAGCTAGAGTAACTCCATTAAGAATTAGTGAGTTATCACAATTAGCTTAGTCCTCTACTTAGGTAGGTTAGAAATTTAAACCATTTATTTAGGTAGGTGTAGGGACTTTAGTTAATGTCAACTGCGTACTAGCCTAGTCTGTACTCACAATTAATTACAGTTGACTATACTTAAAGAGACTGATTTAATAAACTAAATTTTCATCTAAAGGTTGAGGATGTATTAATGAGTCTACAGTGTCAAGCCTATAAGCTGCAATTCAATTAGCTCATGATTCAGAATGACTAGGCTACTAATCTCACTGTCGACTCAGAATCTTCCTTGATTTTAAAAAACAAACCTTTTCAGTTCTCTAATATTCCACTATTTCAGCTAGTTAGCAAATTAGTTGTACCATCAGTCAGAATGACTACTGCACGGCAGTGCACATTAAATTAAATTTCATCATTTGATTTTGGGGTGATCATGATGCTGCGTGATGTTCTTGTCTAGTAACTCAATAGTTACAAGTCACAGCGACCCTAGACAGTGACCTTACTGTAGTGTCATAGTCTCCTTGATCTTAAATGACCTAATAATACTTTACTGTATGATAATGTAGAATACAATTTATACAATAATGTTATCAGTTCTTAGGAACTTTTTCTGAGTTTGCCTACAATTCGGCGACTACGTAATACACCATTACATGTCACTGCGATCCTAGTTGTTGAGTTTATTGTAAGCTATGGGGTTCCTGATTATCGATAACTTAATCATTTAATATTTCAATGTTAAATCCTTAATTTGTTTGTATAGGCTATCAACTATAACATTATATCTTCTAGAGTATCTATGAGTTTGCAATACTTTAAGACTTAGTAACATAAATGTTACATGTCATAGCGACACCAGTCACAGAGTTTATTGTAGGCTTTATTAGTCATTAACTTTAGATGATTCACAATACCATGTTAAATTCAACATGATTTCTTTACAAGACTCAAATTTCTTGTATGTCCTTGACAGTTACGGGACATCCGTTATGTGTGTACTAACATACTAACATTAATACTAACTTCGGGATAGGTATGTCAGTACTCAACATTGCACTGCGACCCGAGAAATCTCCCCCCGGAGTTATGTTGGAAATTTCCAACACTAATACACTACTATTGTATTATAATAAATCATTATTATTATATACTAACTACAGTAGTCACTAAATTTACTAACAGTAATGTTCACAAACACTAACCATTATATCTGCGTATTAATGCTAGAATTCTTACGAAATATAGCACTAACATTGCGTCAGATTATATCTAGTTAAACACATTTATTGCCAATGTGCTAGAGAATTGAATGTGGTTCTCTAAAATCATCAGTATTCCGTGTAATAATTATTTACGGATAACATAACTCCTAAATATTTCCAAATCGAGAGTTTTTAGTTACAATTGTTATCGAGTAATAGTTTTTCTGTCACGCATGAATGCCATGGAGAAAACTAAAATCTTCTCCATTTCTCGTTTACCACCATAAGACGAGAAAGCGATAATATTTAAATCCCTAGAATCACAACCCAATCCTTATTAAAGTATTTCAACCACAATTGCACACAATAGTAGTATTCGCGAATTAATAATTTCTGTGGTGAATGCGAGGCGCGGGTTGGGGGAGACGCCATTGTTGTGGCTTGTCTCGCAGAGCGAGCAGCCAGCGTGCGTACTTGGACAGAGGAAAGTCGTGGCGTCCGAGTCTGAGACACGTGGCGTTGGGATTATCAGCAAGAATTACACTGATACCCAACTCATAACGAATAATTATTCTTCCACGTGCTCCATAGTGCTTGGTCAAACAATAACGCGTCGAGAATCAAGCCAAACTCTCAATCACGTGTACAACATCGTGGAAGTTTGAGACTGAGACGCGATATCGGCAGACTTCAGCATTTACTGCGCTCGTGCTAAGTATATTTTCTTTCTTGATGCATCATTAGAGATTGTATATTTCGTGGGTAGTCTGTCATTACATAGTGGGACGACAAAAAATCCAACGTTAGTACCGCATTAATATTAATTTTCTATTTTCATAAATTTTGAGATTTAAGTAGCCTAGTTCAATGCTACGTAACATCCTTTAAATTGCAGCTCGTATATGAGGAGTCAACGAGTCGTTAACTACATTCGTGTTATTCACCTCTAATGGCTTCTATGTGGAGATCCTGAGATCACGAGGACGAAGCACGAACGATGTCATAGAAATCGTCTTAAGCTAAGACTTTTTGTACACATTTAATTATTCCATTTTATTATACATATCCATAATATTATCATATCGAATATTTACTATATGAGTTTTGGAAATTGATGTGTTTACTTAGATGATTGCTCATTAATTCTAACAATCATTAATATTCTCTATTTGAATTTACCTATTGATTCTATAATATTTTTGGTCATAATATTCTTTACTCAGAAATGAACTGGTGACGAACCACACTAGTTCCTAGACGTATATGAAGTTCTAGCAATACCCCCCCAATGTAGGTGTTTGAGGCTCTGACTTTAGTTAATTAATCATACAGTCCATTATTTATTTAAGTGATCATTCTTTCTAATACTTATCCATAGACACTGGTTCTTCCTTGTGTTTCTAATGATCACTTTTTATTAGTTTCCCTCTTTTCTCAAAAGTGGGTGGTCCTTCATTATTATATAAACTAAGTAAGTAATCAAATAATTGAGTCAAGCCCCAGATATCCCACACCAGTTATGCCCCTTATGTGTAGTGGAAGCGTGTTGAACAGTCTCTGACCTCTGATGTTGATAGAGTTCTCTCTCAGAGTAACTGTTGCACCTCTGCTATTCAACGGGGGTATTCTGCACATCCTGCCATGTCTTCTGGTCTCATGTGATGTTATATCTGTGTTCAGGTTCAGGTTTGTGTCTCACTTCACTCAGCAGTCTTGTCCCACCTGGCAATCTTGCCTAACCCAGCAGTCATGCCTCATCCAGCAGTCTTGACTCACCCAGCAGTCATGCCTCACCCAGCAATCATGCCTAACCCAGCAGTCTTACCTCACCCGGAAGTCTGGCATCACCCAGCAGTCTTGCCTCACCCAGCAGTCTTGCCTCACCCAGCAGTCTTGCCTCACCCAGCAGTCTTGCATCACCCAGCAGTCTTGCCTCACTCAGTAGTCTTGCCTCACTCAGCAGTCTTGCTTCATTCAGCAGTCATGCCTCACCCAGCAGTCTTGCCTAACCCAGCAGTCTTGCCTCACCAAGCAGCCTTGCCTCACCCGGCAGTCTTGTCTCACCTGGCAGTCTTGTCTCACCCAGCAGACATGTCTCACCCAGCAGTCTTGCCTCACTAGGCAATCTTGTCTCACCCAGCAGTCTTGCCTCACCCAGCAGATATGCCTCACCCAGCAAGTCTTGCCTCACCCGGCAGTCTTGCCTCACCCAACAGTCATGCCTCACCCAGCAGTCTTGCCACACTCAGCAGTCTTGCCTCACCCAGCAGTTTTGCCTCACCCGGCAGTCTTGTCTCACCCTGCAGTCATGCCTCACTCAGCAGTCTTGCCTCACTCAGCAGTCATGCCTCACTCAGCAGTCTTGCCTCATTCTGCAGTTATGCCTCAATCAGCAGTCATGCCTCACTAAGCAGTCTTGCCTCATTCAACAGTCATGCCTCACTCAGCAGTCATGCCTCACCCAGCAGTTTTGCCTCACCCAGCAGTCTTGCCTCACTCAGCAGTCTTGCTTCACTCAGCAGTCATGCCTCATCCACCAGTCTTGCCTCAACCAGCAGTCATGCCTCACCCAGCATTCTTGCCTCACCCAGCACTCTTGTCTCACCCAGCAGTCTTGCCTCACCCAGCAGTCTTGCCTCACTCAGCCGTCTTGCCTCACCCTGAAGACTGGCCTCACCTAGCAGCCTTGCCTATCATTCAACAGTCATGCCTCACTCAGCAGTCATGCCTCACCCAGCAGTTTTGCCTCACCCAGCAGTCTTGCCTCACTCAGCAGTCTTGCCTCACTCAGCAGTCTTGCTTCACTCGGCAGTCTTGTCTCACTCAGCAGTATTGCCTCATCCAGCAGTCTTGCCTCACTCAGCAGTCTTGTCTCACCCAGCAGTCTTGTCTCACCCAGTAGTCTTGCCTCTCTCAGCAGTCTTGCCTCATTCAGTAGTCTTGCTTCTTCCGGCAGTCTTGTCTCACTCAGCAGTCTGGCCTCACCCGGCAGTCTTGCTTCACCCGGGAGTCTTCTCTCACCCAGCAGTCTTGTCTCACCCAGCAGTCATGCTTCACCACTTAGTCATGTCTCACCAGGCAGTCTTGCCTCACTCAGCAGTCTTGCCTCACTCAGCAGTCTTGCCTCACCCAGCAGTCTTGTCTCACTCATCAGTCTTGCCTCACCCGGCAGTCTTGCCTCAACCGGCAGTCTAGTCTCACCCGGCAGCCTTGCCTCACCCAGCAGTCATGTCTCACCCAGCAGTCATGCCTCACCCAGCAGTCTTGTCTCAACCGGCAGTCTTGCCTCACCCAGCAGTCATGCCTCACCCAGCAGTCTTGTCTCACCCGGTAGTCTTGCCTCACCCAGCAGTCTTGCCTCACCCAGCAATCATGCCTCACCCAGCAGTCATGCCTCACCCGGCAGTCTTGCCTCACTCAGCAGTCTTGCCTCACTCAGCAGTCATGCCTCACCCAGCAGTCTTGCCCCACTCAGCAGTCTTGCCTCACACAGCAGTCATGCCTCTCCCTGCAGTCACGCCTCATCCGGCAGTCTTGCCTCACTCAGCAGTCTTGCCTCACTCAGCAGTCATGCCTCACCCAGCAGTCTTGCCTCACTCAGCAGTCTCGCCTCACCCAGCAGTCATGCCTCACTCAGCAGTCATGCCTCACCCAGCAGTCTTGCCTCACTCAGCAGTCTCGCCTCACCCAGCAGTCACGCCTCACTCAGCAGTCTTGTCTCACCCAGCAGTCTTGCCTCACCCTGCAATCTTGCCTCACCTAGCAGTCTTGTCTCACTCAGCAGTCTTGCCTTAACAGGCAGTCTCGCCTCAATCAGCAGTCTTGTCTCACTCAGCAGTTTTGCCTCACCCAGAAGTCTTGTCTCACCCGGCAGTCTTGCCTCACCCGGCAGTCTTGCCTCACCCGGCAGTCTTGCCTCACCCGTCAGTCTTGCCTCACCCAGCAGTCTTGCCTCACTCAGCAGTCTTGCATCACCCAGCAGTCTTGCCTCACCCAGCAGTCACGCCTCTCCTAGCATTCTTGCCTCACCCAGCAGTCTTGTCTCACCAAGCAGTCTTGCCTCACTCAGCAGTCATGCCTCACCCAGCAGTCTTGCCCCACTCAGCAGTCTTGCTTCACCCAGCAGTCATGCCTCACCCAGCAGTCACGCCTCATCCGGCAGTCTTGACTCACTCAGCCTTCTTGCCTCACTCAGCAGTCATGCCTCACCCAGCAGTCTTGTCTCACTCAGCAGTTTCGCCTCACCCAGCAGTCTTGCCTCACCCAGCAGTCTTGTCTCACCCGGCAGTCTTGCCTCACCCAGCAGTCATGCCTCACCCAGCAGTCTTGTCTCACCCGGTAGTCTTGCCTCACCCAGCAGTCTTGCCTCACTAAGCAGTCTTGCCTCACCCAACAGTCTTGTCTCACCCAGCAGTCTTGTCTCATCCAGCAGTCATGCCTCACCCAGCAGTCTTTCCTCTCCCAGCAGTCATGCTTCACCCAGCAGTCATGCCTCACCCGGCAGTCTTGCCTCACTCAGCAGTCTTGCCTTACTCAGCAGTCATGCCTCACCCAGCAGTCTTGCCTCACTCAGCAGTCTTGCCTCACCCAGCAGTAATGCCTCACCCAGCAGTCACGCCTCACCTGGCAGTCTTGCCTCACTCAGCAGTCATGCCTCCTTGCCTTGAGGTTACCTTGAGGTGCTTCCGGGGCTTAGCGTCCCCGCGGCCCGGTCGTCGACCAGGCCTCCTGGTTGCCGGACTGATCAACCAGGCTGTTGGACGCGGCTGCTCGCAGCCTGACGTACGAGTCACAGCCTGGTTGATCAGGTATCCTCTGGAGGTGCTTATCCAGTTCTCTCCTGAACACTGTGATGGTCGGCCAGTTATGCCCCTTATGTGTAGTGGAAGCGTGTTGAACAGTCTCGGACCTCTGTTGTTGATAGAGTTCTCTCTCAGAGTACCAGTTGCACCTCTGTTTTTCAACGGGGGTATTCTGCACATCCTGCCATGTCTTCTGGTCTCATGTGATGTTATTTTTGTTTGCAGGTTTGGGACCAGCTCCTCTAATATTTTCCACGTGTAAATTATTACGTACCTCTCCCGCCTGCGCTCAAGGGAGTACAGTTTTAGGCTCTTTAGTCGGTCCCAATAGATTAGATGTTTTACTGAGTGGATTCTAGCAGTAAAGGATCTCTGCACGTTCTCCAGGTCAGTAATTTCTCCAGCTTTGAAAGGAGCTGTCATTGTGCAGCAGTAACTGACTGACATTGACATTGTGCTGACATTGTGCAGCATTGTGACTGCCTCACCCAGCAGTCTTGCCTCACTCAGCAGTCTCGCTACACCCAGCAGTCATGCCTCACTCAGCAGTCTTGTCTCACCCAGCAGTCTTGTCTCACTCTGCAATTTTGCCTCACCCAACAGTCTTGTCTCACTCAGCAGTCTTGCCTCACCATGCAGTCTCGCCTCACTCAGCAGTCTTGTCTCATTCAGCAGTCTTGCCTCACCCAGAAGCCTTGTCTCACCCAGCAGTCTTGCCTCACCTGACAGTCTTGTCTCACGCAGCAGTCTTGCCTCACTCAGCAGTCTTGCCTCACTCAGCAGTCTTGCCTCACCCAGCAGTCTTGCCTCACCCAGCAGTCTTGCCTCACCCGGCAGTCTTGTCTCACCCGGCTGTCTTGTCTCACCCAGCAGTCTTGCCCCACCCAGCAGTCTTGTCTCACCCAGCAGTCATGCTTCACCACGTTGTCTTGTCTCACCCGGCAGCCTTGCCTCACCTAGCAGTCTTGCCTCACCCAGCAGTCTTGCCTCACCCAGCAGTCTTGCCTCACCCAGCAGTCTTGCCTCACTCAGCAGTCATGCCTCGAGATCTTCTTGAGAACTTGAGATGATTTCGGTGCTTTTTTTTAGTGTCCCTGCGGCCAGGTCCTCGACCAGACCTCCACCCCCAGGAAATAGCCCGTGACAGCTGACTAACACCCAGGTACCTATTTTACAGCTAGGTAACAGGGGCATAAGGTGAAAGAAACTCTGCCCAATGTTTCTCGCCGGCGCCTGGGATCGAACCCAGGACCACAGAATCACAAGTCCAGCGTGCTGTCCGCTCGGCGACCGGCTCCCTCACCCAGCAGTCTTGCCTCACCCAGCAGTCTTGCCTCACTCAGCTGTCTTGCTTCACTCAGCAGTCATGCCTCACCCAGCAGTCTTGCCTCACCCAGCAGTCATGCCTCACCCAGCAGTCTTACCTCACCCAGCAGTCTTGCCTCACTGAGCAGTCTTTCCTCACCCAGCAGTCATACCTCACTCAGCAGTTGTATCTCTCCCAGCAGTCTTGCATCACTCAGCAGCAATGCCTCACTCAGCAATCTTGCCTTACCCAGCAGTCTTGCCTCACCCAGCAGTCATGCCTCACTCAGCAGTCTTGTTTCACTCAGCAGTCCAGTCTCACCCAGCAGTCTTGTCTAACCCAACAGTCTTGCCTCACTCAGCAGTCTTGCCTTACTCAGCAGTCTTTCCTCACTCAACAGTCTTGTCCCACCCAGCAGTCTTGTTCAACTCAGCAGTCTTGCCTCACCCAGCAGTCTTGTCTCACCCAGCAGTCTTGTCTCACCCAGCAGTCATGCTTCACCACTTTGTCTTGTCTCACCCGGCAGTCTTGCCTCAACCAGCAGTCATGCCTCACTCAGCAGTCTTGCCTCACCCAGCATTCTTGCCTCACTCAGCAGTCTTGCCTCACCCGGCAGTCTTGCCTCAACCGGCAGTCTTGTCTCACCCAGCAGTCTTGTCTCACCCAGCAGTCTTGTCTCACCCAGCAGTCTTGCCTCTCTCAGCAGTCTTGCCTCATTCAGTAGTCTTGCTTCTTCCGGCAGTCTTGTCTCACTCAGCAGTCTTGTCTCACTCAGCAGTCTGGCCTCACCCGGCAGTCTTGCCTCACCCGGCAGTCTTCTCTCACCCAGCAATCTTGTCTCACCCAGCAGTCTTGCCCCACCCAGCAGTCATGCTTCACCACTTAGTCTTGTCTCACCCGGCAGTCTTGCCTCACCCAGCAGTCTTGCCTCACTCAGCAGTCTTGCCTCACCCAGCAGTTTTGCCTCATCCAGCAGTCTTGCCTCACTCAGCAGTCTTGCTTCACTCAGGAGTCATGCCTCACCCAGCAGTTTTGCCTCACCCAGCAGTCATGCCTCTCCTAGCATTCTTGCCTCACCCAGCAGTCTTGTCTCACCCAGCAGTCTTGCCTCACCCAGCAGTCTTGCCTTACTCAGCAGTCATGCCTCACCCAGCAGTCTTGCCTCACTCAGCAGTCTCGCCTCACCTAGCAGTCTTGCGTCACTCAGCAGTAATGCCTCACTCAGCAATCTTGCCTCACCCAGCAGTCTTACCTCACCCAGCAGTCTTGCCTCACAAAGCAGTCTTGTTTCACTCAGCAGTCCAGTCTCACCCAGCAGTCTTGTCTCACCTAGCAGTCTTGCCTTACTCAGCAGTCTTGCCTTACTCAGCAGTCTTGCCTCACTCAACAGTCTTGTCTCACCTAGCAGTCTTGTTCAACTCAGCAGTCTTGCCTCATTCAGTAGTCTTGCTTCTTCCGGCAGTCTTGTCTCACTCAGCAGTCTGGCCTCACCCGGCAGTCTTGCCTCACCCGGCAGTCTTCTCTCACCCAGCAATCTTGTCTTACCCAGCAGTCATGCTTCACCACTTAGTCTTGTCTCACCAGGCAGTCTTGCCTCACCCAGCAGTCTTGCCTCACTCAGCAGTCTTGCCTCTCCCAGCAGTCTTGCCTCACTCAGCAGTCTTGCCTCACCCGGCAGTCTTGCCTCAACCGGCAGTCTAGTCTCACCCGGCAGCCTTGCCTCACCCAGCAGTCATGTCTCACCCAGCAGTCATGCCTCACCCAGCAGTCTTGTCTCAACCGGCAGTCTTGCCTCACCCAGCAGTCATGCCTCAACTAGCAGTCTTGTCTCACCCGGTAGTCTTGCCTCACCCAGCAGTCTTGCCTCACCCAGCAGTCATGCCTCACCCAGCAGTCATGCCTCACCCGGCAGTCTTGCCTCACTCAGCAGTCTTGCCTCACTCAGCAGTCATGCCTCACACAGCAGTCTTACCCCACTCAGCAGTCTTGCCTCACCCAGCAGTCATGCCTCACCCAGCAGTCACGCCTCATCCGGCAGTCTTGCCTCACTCAGCAGTCTTGCCTCACTCAGCAGTCATGCCTCACCCAGCAGTCATGCCTCACTCAGCAGTCAAGCCTCACCCAGCAGTCTTGCCTCACTCAGCAGTCTCGCCTCACCCAGCAGTCACGCCTCACTCAGCAATCTTGTCTCACCCAGCAGTCTTGTCTCGCCCCTCAATCTTGCCTCACCCAGCAGTCTTGTCTCACTCAGCAATCATGCCTCACCCAGCAGTCTTGCCTCACTCAGCAGTCTTGCCTCACTCAGCAGTCTTGCCTCATCCAGCAGTTATGCCTCTCAGCAGTCATCCTCACTCAGCAGTCAAGCCTCACCCAGCAGTTTGGCCTCATCCAGCAGTCTTGCCTCACTCAGCAGTCTTGCTTCACTCAGGAGTCATGCCTCACCCAGCAGTCTTGCCTCACCCAGCAGTCATGCCTCTCCTAGCATTCTTGCCTCACCCAGCAGTCGTGTCTCACCCAGCAGTCTTGCCTCACCCAGCAGTCTTGCCTCACTCAGCAGTCTTGCTTCACTCAGCAGTCATGCCTCGAGATCTTCTTGAGATCTTGAGATGATTTCGGTGCTTTTTTTTTAGTGTCCCTGCGGCCAGGTCCTCGACCAGACCTCCACCCCCAGGAAATAGCCCGTGACAGCTGACTAACACCCAGGTACCTATTTTACAGCTAGGTAACAGAGGCATAAGGTGAAAGAAACTCTGCCCAATGTTTCTCGCCGGCGCCTGGGATCGAACCCAGGACCACAGGATCACAAGTCCAGCGTGCTGTCCGCTCGGCGACCGGCTCCCTCACTCAGCAGTCATGCCTCACCCAGCAGTCTTGCCTCACCCAGCAGTCATGCCTCACCCAGCAGTCTTACCTCACCCAGCAGTCTTGCCTCACTGAGCATTCTTTCCTCACCCAGCAGTCATGCCTCGCTCAGCAGTTGCATCTCACCCAGCAGTCTTTCCTCACCCACCAGTCTTGCGTCACTCAGCAGCAATGCCTCACTCAGCAATCTTGCCTCACCCAGCAGTCTTGCCTTACCCAGCAGTCTTGCCTTACTCAGCAGTCTTGTTTCACTCAGCAGTCCAGTCTCACCCAGCAGTCTTGTCTCACCCAGCAGTCTTGCCTCTTTCAGCAGTCTTGCCTTACTCAGCAGTCTTGCCTCACTCAACAGTCTTGTCTCACCCAGCAGTCTTGTTCAACTCAGCAGTCTTGCCTCACCCAGCAGTCTTGCCTCACTCAGCAGTTTTGCCCCACCCAGCAGTCTTGTCTCACCCAGCAGTCTTGTCTCACCCAGCAGTCATGCTTCACCACTTAGTCTTGTCTCACCCGGCAGTCTTGCCTCACCCAGCAGTCTTGCCTCACTCAGCAGTCTTGCCTCACCCAGCATTCTTGCCTCACTCAGCAGTCTTGCCTCACCCGGCAGTCTTGCCTCAACCGGCAGTCTTGTCTCACCCAGCAGTCATGCCTCACCCGGCAGTCTTGCCTCACTCAGCAGTCTTGCCTCACTCAGCAGTCATGCCTCACCCAGCAGTCTTGCCCCACTCAGCAGTCTTGCCTCACCCAGCAGTCATGCCTCACCCAGCAGTCACGCCTCATCCGGCAGTCTTGTCTCACTCAGCCTTCTTGCCTCACTCAGCAGTCATGCCTCACCCAGCAGTCTTGCCTCACTCAGCAGTCTCGCCTCACCCAGCAGTCTTGCCTCATCCAGCAGTCTTGTCTCACCCGGCAGTCTTGCCTCACCCAGCAGTCATGCCTCACCCAGCAGTCTTGTCTCACCCGGTAGTCTTGCCTCACCCAGCAGTCTTGCCTCACTAAGCAGTCTTGCCTCACCCAACAGTCTTGTCTCACCCAGCAGTCTTGTCTCACCCAGCAGTCATGCCTCACCCAGCAGTCTTTCCTCTCCCAGCAGTCATGCTTCACCCAGCAGTCATGCCTCACCCGGCAGTCTTGCCTCACTCAGCAGTCTTGCCTTACTCAGCTGTCATGCCTCACCCAGCAGTCTAGCCTCACTCAGCAGTCTTGCCTCACCCAGCAGTAATGCCTCACCCAGCAGTCACGCCTCACGTGGCAGTCTTGCCTCACTCAGGAGTCCTGCCTCACTCAGCAGTCATGCCTCCTTACCTTGAGGTTACCTTGAGGTGCTTCCGGGGCTTAGCGTCCCCGCGGCCCGGTCGTCGACCAGGCCTCCTGGTTGCCGGACTGATCAACCAGGCTGTTGGACGCGGCTGCTTGCAGCCTGACGTACGAGTCACAGCCTGGTTGATCAGGTATCCTTTGGAGGTGCTTATCCAGTTCTCTCTTGAACACTGTGAGGGTCGGCCAGTTATGCCCCTTATGTTTAGTGGAAGCGTGTTGAACAGTCTCGGACCTCTGTTGTTGATAGAGTTCTCTCTCAGAGTACCAGTTGCACCTCTGTTTTTCAACGGGGGTATTCTGCACATCCTGCCATGTCTTCTGGTCTCATGTGATGTTATTTCTGTGTGCAGGTTTGGGACCAGCTCCTCTAATATTTTCCACGTGTAAATTATTACGTACCTCTCCCGCCTGCGCTCAAGGGAGTACAGTTTTAGGCTCTTTAGTCGGTCACAATAGTTTAGATGATTTACTGAGTGGATTCTAGCAGTTAAGGATCTCTGCACGCTCTCCAGGTCAGTAATTTCTCCAGCTTTGAAAGGGGCTGTCATTGTGCAGCAGTAACTGACTGACATTGACATTGTGCTGACATTGTGCAGCATTGTGACTGCCTCACCCAGCAGTCTTGCCTCACTCAGCAGTCTCGCTACACCCAGCAGTCATGCCTCACTCAGCAGTCTTGTCTCACCCAGCAGTCTTGTCTCACTCTGCAATTTTGCCTCACCCAACAGTCTTGCCTCACTCAGCAGTCTTGCCTCACCATGCAGTCTCGCCTCACTCAGCAGTCTTGTCTCATTCAACAGTCTTGCCTCACCCAGAAGCCTTGTCTCACCCAGCAGTCTTGCCTCACCTGACAGTCTTGTCTCACCTAGCAGTCTTGCCTCACCCAGCAGTCTTGCCTCACTCAGCAGTCTTGCCTCACCCAGCAGTCTTGCCGCACCCAGCAGTCTTGCCTCACCCGGCAGTCTTGTCTCACCCGGCTGTCTTGTCTCACCCAGCAGTCTTGCCCCACCCAGCAGTCTTGTCTCACCCAGCAGTCATGCTTCACCACGTTGTCTTGTCTCACCCGGCAGCCTTGCCTCACCTAGCAGTGTAGCCTCACTCAGCAGTCTTGCCTCACCCAGCAGTCTTGCCTCACTCAGCAGTCTTGCCTCACCGAGCAGTCTTGCCTCACCCGGCAGTCTTGTCTCACCCGGCAGTCTTGTCTCACCCAGCAGTCATGCCTCACTCAGCAGTCTTGTCTCACTCAGCAGACTTGTCTCCCTTAGCTGTCTTGCCTCACCATGCAGTCTTGTCTCACCCAGCAGTTTTGCTTCACCCAGCAGTCATGCCTCACCCAGCAGTCTTGCCTCACTCAGCAGTCTTGCCTCACCCAGCAGTCTTGCCTCACCCGGCAGTCTTGTCTCACCCTGCAGTCTTGCCTCACCCAGCAGTCTTGCCTCACCCGGCAGTCTTGTCTCACCCTGCAGTCATGCCTCACCCAGCAGTCTTGCCTCACTCAGCAGTCTTGCCACACTCAGCAGTCTTGCTTCATCCAGCAGATATGCCTTTCAGCAGTCATCCTCACTCAGCAGTCATGCCTCACCCAGCAGTTTTGCCTCATCCAGCAGTCTTGCCTCACTCAGCAGTCTTGCTTCACTCAGGAGTCATGCCTCACCCAGCAGTCATGCCTCTCCTAGCATTCTTGCCTCACCCAGCAGTCTTGTCTCACCCAGCAGTCTTGCCTCACCCACCAGTCTTGCCTCACTAAGCAGTCTTGTCTCACCCAGCAGTCTTGCCTCACCCACCAGTCTTGCCTCACTTAGCAGTCTTGCCTCACCCAGCAGTCTTGCCTCACCCAGCAGTCTTGCCTCACCCAGCAGTCTTGCCTCACTCAGCAGTCTTGCTTCACTCAGCAGTCATGCCTCGAGATCTTCTTGAGATCTTTGAGATGATTTCTGTGCTTTTTTTTTAGTGTCCCTGCGGCCCGGTCCTCGACCAGACCTCCACCCCCAGGAAGCAGCCCGTGACAGCTGACTAACACCTAGGTACCTATTTCACTGCTAGGTAACAGGGGCATAGGGTGAAAGAAACTCTGCCCAATGTTTCTCGCCGGCGCCTGGGATCAAATCCAGGACCACAGAATCACAAGTCCAGCGTGCTGTCCGCTCGGCCGACCGGCTCCCTCACCCAGCATTCTTGCCTCACCCAGCAGTCATGCCTCACTCAGCTGTCTGGCCTCACTCAGCATTCATGCCTCACCCAGCAGTCTTGCCTCACCCAGCAGTCATGCCTCACCCAGCAGTCTTGCCTCACCCAGCAGTCTTGCCTCACTGAGCAGTATTTCCTCACCCAGCAGTCATGCCTCACTCAGCAGTCGTATCTCACCCAGCAGTCTTTCCTCACCCAGCAGTCTTGCGTCACTCAGCAGTAATGCCTCACTCAGCAATCTTGCCTGACCCAGCAGTCTTGCCTCACCCAGCAATCTTGCCTCACACAGCAGTCTTGCTTCACTCAGCAGTCCAGTCTCACCCAGCAGTCGTGTCTCACCTAGCAGTCTTGCCTCACTCAGCAGTCTTGCCTTACTCAGCAGTCTTGCCTCACTCAACAGTCTTGTCTCACCTAGCAGTCTTGTTCAACTAAGCAGTCTTGCCTCACCCAGCAGTCTTGCCTCACTCAGCAGTCTTTCCTCACTCAGCAGTCTTGCCTCACTCAGTAGTCTTGCTTCACTCGGCAGTCTTGTCTCACCCAGCAGTCTTGTCTCACCCAGCAGTCTTGTCTCACCAGCAGTCTTGTCTCACCCAGCAGTCTTGCCTCTCTCAGCAGTCTTGCCTCATTCAGTAGTCTTGCTTCATCCGGCAGTCTTGTCTCACTCAGCAGTCTGGCCTCACCCGGCAGTCTTGCCTCACTCAGCAGTCTTGTCTCACCCAGCAGTCTTGTCTCACCCAGCAGTCTTGCCTCTCTCAGCAGTCTTGCCTCATTCAGTAGTCTTGCTTCATCCGGCAGTCATGCCTCACCCAGCAGTCTTGCCTCACCCGGCAGTCTTGCCTCACTCAGCAGTCTTGCCTCACTCAGCAGTCATGCCTCACCCAGCAGTCTTGCCCCACTCAGCAGTCTTGCCTCACCCAGCAGTCATGCCTCACCCAGCAGTGTTGCCTCACTCAGAAGTCTTGCTTCACTCAGCAGTCATGCCTCGAGATCTTCTTGAGATCTTGAGATGATCTCGGTGCTTTTTTTTAGTGTCCCTGCGGCCCGGTCCTCGACCAGACCTCCACCCCCAGGAAGCAGCCCATGACAGCTGACTAACACCCAGGTACCTATTTTACTGCTAGGTAACAGGGGCATAGGGTGAAAGAAACTCTGCCCAATGTTTCTCGCTGGCGCCTGGGATCGAACCCAGGACCACAGAATCACAAGTCCAGCGTGCTGTCCGCTCGGCCGACCGGCTCCCTCACCCAGCAGTCTTGCCTCACCCAGCAGTCTTGCCTCACTCAGCTGTCTTGCCTCACTCAGGATTCATGCCTCACCCAGCAGTCTTGCCTCACCCAGCAGTCATGCCTCACCCAGCAGTCTTGCCTCACCCAGCAGTCTTACCTCACCCAGCAGTCTTTCCTCACCCAGCAGTCATGCCTCACTCAGCAGTCGTATCTCTGCCAGCAGCCTTTCCTCACCCAGCAGTCTTGCGTCACTAAGCAGTCTTGTTTCACTCAGCAGTCCAGTCTCACCCAACAGTCTTGTCTCACCTAGCAGTCTTGCCTCACTCAGCAGTCTTGCCTTACTCAGCAGTCTTGCCTCACTCAACAGTCTTGTCTCACCTAGCAGTCTTGTTCAACTCAGCAGTCTTGCCTCACCCAGCAGTCTTGCCTCACTCAGCAGTCTTTCCTCACTCAGCAGTCTTGCCTCACTCAGTAGTCTTGCTTCACTCGGCAGTCTTGTCTCACTCAGCAGTCTTGTCTCACCCAGCAGTCTTGTCTCACCCAGCAGTTTTGCCTCTCTCAGCAGTCTTGCCTCATTCAGTAGTCTTGCTTCATCCGGCAGTCTTGTCTCACTCAGCAGTCTGGCCTCACCCGGCAGTCTTGCCTCACCCGGCAGTCTTCTCTCACCCAGCAGTCTTGTCTCACCCAGCAGTCTTGCCCCACCCAGCAGTCTTGTCTCACCCAGCAGTCTTGTCTCACCCAGCAGTCATGCTTCACCACTTAGTCTTGTTTCACCAGGCAGTCTTGCCTCACCCAGCAGTTTTGCCTCACTCAGCAGTCTTGCCTCACCCAGCAGTCTTGCCTCACTCAGCAGTCTTGCCTCACCCGGCAGTCTTACCTCAACCGGCAGTCTAGTCTCACCCGGCAGCCTTGCTTCACCCAGCAGTCATGTCTCACCCAGCAGTCATCCCTCACCCAGCAGTCTTGTCTCAACCGGCAGTCTTGCCTCACCCAGCAGTTATGCCTCACTCACCAGTCTTGTCTCACCCGGTAGTCTTCCCTCACCCAGCAGTCTTGCCTCACCCAGCAGTCATGCCTCACCCAGCAGTCATGCCTCACCCGGCAGTCTTGCCTCACTCAGCAGTCTTGCCTCACTCAGCAGTCATGCCTCACCCAGCAGTCTTGCTCCACTCAGCAGTCTTGCCTCACCCAGCAGTCATGCCTCATCCGGCAGTCTTGCCTCACTCAGCAGTCTTGCCTCACTCAGCAGTCATGCCTCACCCAGCAGTCTTCCCTCACTCAGCAGTCTCGCCTCACCCAGCAGTCATGCCTCACTCAGCAGTCATGCCTCACCCAGCAGTCTTCCCTCAATCAGCAGTCTCGCCTCACCAAGCAGTCATGCCTCACCAAGCAGTCATGCCTCACTCAGCAGTCTTGTCTCACCCAGCAGTCTTGTCTCACCCTGCAATCTTGCCTCACCCAGCAGTCTTGTCTCACTCATCAGTCTTGCCTCACCAGGCAGTCTCGCCTCAATCAGCAGTCTTGTCTCACTCAGCAGTTTTGCCTCACCCAGAAGTCTTGTCTCACCCAGCAGTCTTGCCTCTCCCGACAGTCTTGTCTCACCCGGCAGTCTTGCCTCACCCGTCAGTCTTGCCTCACCCAGCAGTCTTGCCTCACTCAGCAGTCTTGCCTCATTCAGCAGTCTCGCCTCACTCAGCAGTCTTGTCTCGCCCAGCAGTCTTGTCTCACCTGGCAGTCTTGCCTCATTCGTCAGTCTTGCCTCACCCAGCAATCTTGCCTTACCCAGCAGTCTTGCCACACTCAGCAGTCTTGCCTCACCCGGCAGTCATGCCTCACTCAGCAGTCTTGTCTTACTCAGCAGTCTTACCTCACTCAGCAGTCTTGCCTCACTCAGCAGTCTTGCCTCACTCAGCAGTCTTGTCTCGCCCAGCAGTCTTGTCTCACCCGGCAGTCTTGCCTCATTCGTCAGTCTTGCCTCACCCAGCAATCTTGCCTCACCCAGCAGTCTTGCCACAGTCAGCAGTCTTGCCTCACCCGGCAGTCATGCCTCACTCAGCAATCTTGTCTTACTCAGCAGTCTTACCTCACCCAGCAGTCTTGCCTCACTCAGCATTCTTGCCTCACTCAGCAGTCTTGCCTCACCCGGCAGTCTTGTCTCACTCAGCAGTCTGGCCTCACCCAGCAGTGTTGCCTCACTCAGCAGTCTTGTCTCACCCAGCAGTCTTGTCTCACCCAGTAGTCTTGCCTCACCCGGCAGTCTTGCCTCAACCGGCAGTCTAGTCTCACTCGGCAGCCTTTCTTCACCCAGCAGTCATGTCTCACCCAGCAGTCATGCCTCACCCAGCAGTCTTGTCTCAACCGGCAGTCTTGCCTCACCCAGCAGTCATGCCTCACTCAGCCGTCTTGTCTCACACGGTAGTCTTGCCTCACCCAGCAGTCTTGCCTCACCCAGCAGTCATGCCTCACCCAGCAGTCATGCCTCACCCGGCAGTCTTGCCTCACTCAGCAGTCTTGCCTCACTCAGCAGTCATGCCTCACCCAGCAGTCTTGCTCCACTCAGCAGTCTTGCCTCACCCAGCAGTCATGCCTGTTATGATCTCAGCCTGCAGGAGAAACGAGTCTCCCTCCTTGAGAGTTATTCAGCAAGCCTGACCTAACTAGAAGGTCTAGCAAATATTGAGGTGATAACCCATATGAAAAATGGCTGGTTGGATATGTAAAACAATTTAAGATTATGGGCAGTAAGTAAGGAAATAGATAAATGACTGGCTAGGAGATGTGGACATTTTGCTGGAGGCGTGAGGCTCGCTTCCGGAGGACCTTGACCTCACTTGAGTGCCAGACATCGCAGGGGGAAGCCGCGCTCCGTTTGAGCTCCCGCCAGAAGGGAACCCCTAGTGATATATCTCTAAGAGAAGAGAAGTGTGCAGACGTACCAGCTGTGGAATCGAGCTGGGAACGTTGTGGTCTCAAGTCCGGGTCGACGAGCAGATATTAAATCGCCCAGAAGCATTATTGTGGGCCGTGGGAGCGCCCTGACCAAGCCTCGTCAGAGGAAGAAGCGCCCTCGACCAGACGTTCTGTGGTTTGGCTTTGGGGAAGAAGTTGCTGAGAACTTCGAAGCCAGCAGATGATGTAGCTGATGAGACTCCAAGGTAGTGGAGCAGAGGACCTCGAGCTGTGAGGAGAAGCAGCAGTGAAGAGGAGTGTCACGCGCTTCTGTAGAGGTGGTGTAGCAGCCAAGAGAGCTGTGGAAGAACCTAACAGAAGGGTGAAGCACCGTAGTTGCACAAGGAAACTTCATGATAGCAGCCTGGAGGAGCTGCAGAGGATCCTGGTAGTGAAGCCTGGAAGAACCTAAGGATATTAGGGTTGTGAACTTCCAGAGGTGGAAGGGGAAGTTCTGGTGGATTACTAGTAGGGAGTTGATAGTGTTTGGTTGTCATTAGCGTGCAAGACGCAGTGAGAGGTGAGTGACTGTTGGCATTCTTATGTCAAGGAGTTTTTTATACTGAAGTATCAATGAACATTTATACTGGTATATGTTATTGCATTCAAATGCTGATTTTCTATATATACATTATCTTGCTGATAGTGCAACAGTGTATGTAGGCTTGACCAACTTGAGGAGGTTAATGGTATCAGGTGGCGAACCAGGAGATAGGATACCCCTTTGATAAGCTGATAATAGAGTTCTGATGGTGTTGGAGTGCAACCTGATTGTGATATTACAGAGTATAGGATTCATTATTATTATATGTGTGTATGTATCGTGTATGTGCTTTGTCAAGTAAATGTGTCACAATTTGCTGGTGTTTGCCCTTGTCCTAGTGAGGCTTCCCAGGAGGTAGTAAAGAAGGAGAGAGAAAGAACCAAGAACCACTGCTGTGGACAGGGTAGAAGGTAATATTAATAAGTCAAAGGGGGATCGAGGAGATCATATCACCTAAGGAGAGAGTGGGGAGTCACAGCGGCTCGAGTGGGTGTGTGCACGTGACAACGAGGCTAAGTGTTGGAGCCGCATCCCCTAAGCGTGTGACGTTGAGCCCCTCTCCAAGAGCCAGAAGCGCCAAGGGTGATCTCCTAGTATAAGCACTCTGCCGAGTTGTGGGTTGGGTTGTCCATAGAGAAGGATCAACGACGACAACACAAACCAACCCACAGTCTATAATAAAATTGGGGGCCTGTGTCCGGGAGAGTGAACTGACACACCCACACCCTGTCCAAGAGTGGATTTGTACACCCTTGCTGAGATAAACTGTGTGACCGCAGGTGTATATTTTCTCTTGGGAAGACTCACAGGACAAAGATGGATAAGGTGCAAGCGTTTGTGGAGTCAGGCAAGCCTGAGGATTTAGAAGGTTGCACGAGGGATCAATTGAAACAAATAGCAGAAAAATGTGGCATCAGGTTGAAAGCATCTAAAGTAGCTGGGATGAAGGATGAGATCCTGAGGCAGTTGAGAGCCAGAAGTGAAGCGGCAGAACAAGGAGCCCAGGAAGGAGCTGAAAGTAGAAAAGAGGATGATGGGCAGGATGACGTGAGATCCCAGGGATCGAGTAGGAGCAGCAAGAGTAGCCGCAGTAGTAGGAGTAGCCGGAATAGGAGCTTGGAGAGATTCCAGTTAGAGCTCCAGATGCAGCGTGAGGACAAGGAGAGACAGTTCCAGCTGGAAAAGATGAGATTGGAACTCCAGATGAAAAATGAAGCCGAGAAGGAGAAAGAGAAAACCAGACTGGAAATAGAAAAAGAGAAAGCAAGGCTAGAGGTGGAAAAAGAAAAAGAGAGAACAAAACAAATGCAGATAGAAGCGAATAGAACCTTGGCTGAACAAAGGATTGAACATGGGTTGCCAGAGAGCACCACCCAGGTATCACACCCACCAGATGTTAGGGTTAGGGAGAAGGACATTCCCTTGTTTGTTCCCGAAGAGGCAGAGAGCTTTTTCGAGCACTTTGAAAAAGTAGCCAGCATCAAGGAGTGGCCACAGGAGGAATGGGCCCAGCTGGTCCAGTTAAGATTGACCGGTGCAGCCAGGGAGGCATACACCCAATTGTCACTGGAAGAGTGCCAGGATTACGCCACAGTAAAGAGCAGCATATTGCGCTCGTTTCAGTTAACCCCAGAAGCTTATAGGAAGCGCTTCAGAGAGATGATCAAAGTTGGAGCATGTACGTTTGCTGAGACAGCAAGAGATCTGGAAAGACGATTCCAGAAGTGGATTGAGGCTGCTGGAGTTGGATCTTATGCTGACCTGAAGCAACTGATGGTCATGGAGAGGTTCTTGGAGATGATGCATCCCGAAACAAAGTTCAAGATCCAAGAAGCAGGGATAATGGAGGTGAAAGATGCCGCAGATAGGGCGGATATGATTACTGAAGCATACAAGAGCTTAAGGGAGAACAGAGTGAGAAGTGAGGCGAGACGCAGCAATGGCAGATCCAATGGAGTCTGGGGAGGAAGAAATTATGAGAGACCCAGAAGAGTCTGGGATGAGAAAAATTTTGATAAATGGGCAGATAAAAGTAAGTACCCTGGAACTCAGAAGAGTAGGTCGCGCACTTCATCTGAAAGTGAGGATGGAGGAGCTAAACGAGAAACTGATCGTTATCCAGGAAACCAAGAGTCCAGTAAAGCCCCACAGAGTGCAGGTAGTGTGCCTGGCCCTAGGAACTCTCATGCGAGTGGACAAAGTCAGAGCCGCTTTGGTACGTATAGGAGAGATTTCTCCCAGATGAGATGTTACAATTGTAACGGATTGGGTCACGTGATGCGAGATTGTCGGCAGGGCAAGAGAGTTGTGACCCTGGCCATGTGTGACCCCCGAGGTAAATATACTAATGTGTTCCGAGACAAACCACAGAGAGCGAACTTAGTGAACGAGAGGTATAGGCCGTTCATGAGCAAAGGTTGGATCAGAATAGGAGGCCAACCTGAGGTAGAAGTTGGTATCTTAAGAGATACCGGAGCTAATCAGAGCTTGATTACGAGAAGCCTGATTGGGAATGGTCGACGGTTAGCTGGCAGTGGGAAGATGAAAGTATATGGGTTATTGTCTGAGAGTGACATGCCCGTTTGTACTGTCCAGCTAAGGTCGGAATATGTGTCGGCAGAGGTGATGTTGGGAGTATGCCCCGACATACCTATTCCAGGAGTCCAAGTGATCCTGGGGAATGACTTGTGCGGGACAAAGGTGTTGCCAAGAGTCATGGCGGAGACTGTGCCAGAGGAGAGCCCAGAAGGCCATGGCACGGGTGGGACACCTGAGAGTGTGAACCTGACTGACATCCGAGGGGATGAGTCAGGAGACCGCCAAGCCATTGAGTACCCTGTCTCGGTAGTGACGAAGGCAGAGGTGGCCGACGAGGAAGACACTGGAGAAGGTGAGACAGTGTCGATTCAACCGGTGGAAGATATCGACGTAGATATAGCGTGGCTGTTTGATGAAGGTCCAGCCCAGAAAAATGAAGTCTCGGTGAGGTCGAAAGTGAAGATGGCCCAGCCGAAGAAGAATACTGTGAAGAGAGTTGACCTGAGTAGAGCCCAGACTGCTGAAATTAAGGGTCGGAAGGTGAACGCAACTGTGCTGAGTAGGAATGAGGAAAGATGTGGACAGACTGAAGACGAGAGTAGAGCGTCAAGTGGTCCACGAGCACAGAGGCATATGGATAATGGAGTTAAGTTGTGGGAGATGTCAGGAGTCAACATGTTCCACAGAAAACGTGAAGAAGAGATAGTGAAGAAGAGTAATAGCCGGGAAAATGAAAGGAGAAGAGACAGTATGTGTGAAGAGATGCTTACGAGCACTCTGGGAGAGGCAAAGCGACATGTATGGTCGAGTGCTGTTGGATGTAGTGCAGTGCTCGAAGAAACTTTTAGGGAACGAAGAAGAGTTGAAGGAGAAGAAATGGAGTTGTATAGAAGTGAAAAGTGTGGGAAGAGTAAGATGATACAAGCATGGAGGAATAGAAGAAAGCCGAGGACTCGATGGAAGTCAGACAGGATGAGATCTTGGATAAATGCGGAGACGCAAGGGAGGATCGTCGGTGAAGACGAGGAAGTGAAGTATGATGACAGGAGGCGGAAGTGTAACGGCAGTAGATGGAAGAGTGAAGACGACAGAGGAGGTACAGACAGTAGATGTCTGACTCTGGACGTGGAGAGAAGAAGACGAGGAAACGGAGGGTGGAGACAGTAAGTAGAGTGGGCCAATGGATTGCAGGCGTCCAAGGAGGACAGCCTAGCCAAGAGGTGCCAGAGAAGTCAAATCGTTTGTGAGAAGAACATGTTCCTGGAGAGTTGTGAGCCGGATGTTGCAAGGTGCAACGAACTAATTGTAGACTCCTAAGAGAGTATATGGGGTGAAGAACGAGACAGCGTGGTGGCGGATGTATTATCCCGAGCTTTGCCACTGGAATAACTCTCAAAAATAAGGGGAGGGGAGTGTTATGATCTCAGCCTGCAGGAGAAACGAGTCTCCCTCCTTGAGAGTTATTCAGCAAGCCTGACCTAACTAGAAGGTCTAGCAAATATTGAGGTGATAACCCATATGAAAAATGGCTGGTTGGATATGTAAAACAATTTAAGATTATGGGCAGTAAGTAAGGAAATAGATAAATGACTGGCTAGGAGATGTGGACATTTTGCTGGAGGCGTGAGGCTCGCTTCCGGAGGACCTTGACCTCACTTGAGTGCCAGACATCGCAGGGGGAAGCCGCGCTCCGTTTGAGCTCCCGCCAGAAGGGAACCCCTAGTGATATATCTCTAAGAGAAGAGAAGTGTGCAGACGTACCAGCTGTGGAATCGAGCTGGGAACGTTGTGGTCTCAAGTCCGGGTCGACGAGCAGATATTAAATCGCCCAGAAGCATTATTGTGGGCCGTGGGAGCGCCCTGACCAAGCCTCGTCAGAGGAAGAAGCGCCCTCGACCAGACGTTCTGTGGTTTGGCTTTGGGGAAGAAGTTGCTGAGAACTTCGAAGCCAGCAGATGATGTAGCTGATGAGACTCCAAGGTAGTGGAGCAGAGGACCTCGAGCTGTGAGGAGAAGCAGCAGTGAAGAGGAGTGTCACGCGCTTCTGTAGAGGTGGTGTAGCAGCCAAGAGAGCTGTGGAAGAACCTAACAGAAGGGTGAAGCACCGTAGTTGCACAAGGAAACTTCATGATAGCAGCCTGGAGGAGCTGCAGAGGATCCTGGTAGTGAAGCCTGGAAGAACCTAAGGATATTAGGGTTGTGAACTTCCAGAGGTGGAAGGGGAAGTTCTGGTGGATTACTAGTAGGGAGTTGATAGTGTTTGGTTGTCATTAGCGTGCAAGACGCAGTGAGAGGTGAGTGACTGTTGGCATTCTTATGTCAAGGAGTTTTTTATACTGAAGTATCAATGAACATTTATACTGGTATATGTTATTGCATTCAAATGCTGATTTTCTATATATACATTATCTTGCTGATAGTGCAACAGTGTATGTAGGCTTGACCAACTTGAGGAGGTTAATGGTATCAGGTGGCGAACCAGGAGATAGGATACCCCTTTGATAAGCTGATAATAGAGTTCTGATGGTGTTGGAGTGCAACCTGATTGTGATATTACAGAGTATAGGATTCATTATTATTATATGTGTGTATGTATCGTGTATGTGCTTTGTCAAGTAAATGTGTCACAATTTGCTGGTGTTTGCCCTTGTCCTAGTGAGGCTTCCCAGGAGGTAGTAAAGAAGGAGAGAGAAAGAACCAAGAACCACTGCTGTGGACAGGGTAGAAGGTAATATTAATAAGTCAAAGGGGGATCGAGGAGATCATATCACCTAAGGAGAGAGTGGGGAGTCACAGCGGCTCGAGTGGGTGTGTGCACGTGACAACGAGGCTAAGTGTTGGAGCCGCATCCCCTAAGCGTGTGACGTTGAGCCCCTCTCCAAGAGCCAGAAGCGCCAAGGGTGATCTCCTAGTATAAGCACTCTGCCGAGTTGTGGGTTGGGTTGTCCATAGAGAAGGATCAACGACGACAACACAAACCAACCCACAGTCTATAATATGCCTCACCCAGCAGTCACGCCTCATCCGGCAGTCTTGCCTCACTCAGCAGTCTTGCCTCACTCAGCAGTCATGCCTCACCCAGCAGTCTTCCCTCACTCAGCAGTCTCGCCTCACCCAGCAGTCATGCCTCACTCAGCAGTCATGCCTCACCCAGCAGTCTTCCCTCACTCAGCAGTCTCGCCTCACCCAGCAGTCATGCCTCACTTAGCAGTCTTGTCTCACCCAGCAGTCTTGTCTCACCCTGCAATCTTGCCTCACCCAGCAGTCTTGTCTCACTCATCAGTCTTGCCTCACCAGGCAGTCTCGCCTCAATCAGCAGTCTTGTCTCACTCAGCAGTTTTGCCTTACCCAGAAGTCTTGTCTCACCCAGCAGTCTTGCCTCTCCCGATAGTCTTGTCTCACCCGGCAGTCTTGCCTCACCCGTCAGTCTTGCCTCACCCAGCAGTCTTGCCTCACTCAGCAGTCTTGCCTCACTCAGCAGTCTCGCCTCACTCAGCAGTCTTGTCTCGCCCAGCAGTCTTGTCTCACCCGGCAGTCTTGCCTCATTCGTCAGTCTTGCCTCACCCAGCAATCTTGCCTCACCCAGCAGTCTTGCCACACTCAGCGGTCTTGCCTCACCCGGCAGTCATGCCTTACTCAGCAGTCTTGTCTTACTCAGCAGTCTTACCTCACCCAGCAGTCTTGCCTCACTCAGCAGTCTTGCCTCACTCAGCAGTCTTGTCTCGCCCAGCAGTCTTGTCTCACCCGGCAGTCTTGCCTCATTCGTCAGTCTTGCCTCACCCAGCAATCTTGCCTCACCCAGCAGTCTTGCCACACTCAGCAGTCTTGCCTCACCCGGCAGTCATGCCTCACTCAGCAGTCTTGTCTTACTCAGCAGTCTTACCTCACCCAGCAGTCTTGCCTCACTCAGCATTCTTGCCTCACTCAGCAGTCTTGCCTCACCCGGCAGTCTTGTCTCACTCAGCAGTCTGGCCTCACCCAGCAGTGTTGCCTCACTCAGCAGTCTTGTCTCACCCAGCAGTCTTGTCTCACCCAGTAGTCGTGCCTCACCCGGCAGTCTTGTCTCACCCAGCAGTCTTGTCTCACCCAGCAGTCATGCTTCACCAAGCAGTCTTGTCTCACCCGGCAGTTTTACCTCACCCAGCAGTCTTGCCTCACTCAGCAGTCTTGCCTTACCCGGCAGTCTTGCCTCACCCGGCAGTCTTGTCTCACCCGGAAGTCTTGCCTCACTCAGCAGTCTTGCCTCACCCAGCAGTCATGCCTCACCCAGCAGTCATGCCTCACCCAGCAGTCATGCCTGAACCAGCAGTCATGCCTCACCCAGCAGTCTTGCCTCACTCAGCAGTCTTGCCTCACCCAGCAGTCATGCATCACCTGGTTGATACCTGGTTGATGGGGTTCTGGAAGTTCTTTTACTCCCCAAGCCCTGCCTGAGGCCAGGCTCGACTTGTGAGAGTTTGGTCCACCAGACTGTTGCTTGGAGCGGCCCGCAGGGCCACGTACCCACCACAGTCCGGCTGATCCGGAACTTCTCTTACAAAACTGTCCAGTTCTCTCTTGAAAATGTCCACGGTTGTTCCGGCAATATTTCTAATAGTCGCTGGTAGGACGTTGAACAACCGCGGACCTCTGATGTTTATACAGTGCTCTCTGATTGTGCCTATGGCACCTCTGCTCCTCACTGGTTCTATTCTGCATTTTCTTCCATATCGTTCACTCCAGTACGTTGTTATTTTTCTGTGTAGATTTGGGACCTGTCCCTCCAGTATCTTCCATGTGTATATTATTTGGTATCTCTCTTGTCTCCTTTCTAGAGAGTACATTTGGGGAGCTTTGAGACGATCCCAATAATTTAGGTGTTTTATCTCGTCTATGCGTGCCGTATATGTTCTCTGTATTCCCTCTATTTCAGCAATCTCTCCTGCTCTGAAGGGGGAAGTGAGTACTGAGCAGTACTCGAGACGGGACAACACAAGTGACTTGAAGAGTACCACCATTGTGACGGGATCCCTGGATTTGAAAGTTCTCGTAATCCATCCGATCATTTTTCTGGCTGACGCGATATTTGTTGGGTTATGCTCCCTAAATGTTAGATCGTCGGACATCATTATTCCCAAATCCTTGACATGCTGTTTTTCTACTATGGGAAGATTCGATTGTGTTTTGTACCCTGTATTATGTTTCAGATCCTCATTTTTGCCGTACCTGAGTACCTGAAATTTATCACTGTAAACATCATGTTTTTTTTTTGCTGCCCAATCGAAAACTTTGTTGACATCTGCTTGTAGTTTTTCAATGTCTTCAGCAGAGGTAATTTTCATGCTGATTTTTGTGTCATCTGCAAAGGACGACACGAAGCTGTGACGTGTATTTTTGTCTATATCAGATATGAGAATAAGGAACAGTAACGGTGCAAGGACTGTACCTTGAGGTACAGAGCTTTTAACATCGCTTGGACTAGATTTTATCTGATTGACTGTTACTCTTTGTGTTCTGTTCGACAGGAAATTCAGTATCCAGCGTCCTACTTTTCCAGTTATTCCCATTGACCTCATTTTGTGAGCTATCACCCCATGGTCACATTTGTCGAACGCCTTTGCAAAGTCTGTGTATACAACATCTGCATTTTGCTTTTCTTCTAGGGCTTTTGTGATTTTGTCATAGTGGTTGAGTAACTGTGACAGACAGGATCTTTCCGCTCTAAATCCATGTTGTCCTGGATTGTGCAATTCATTCTTTTCCATAAAACTAGAAATTTGATTCCTAATCACTCTTTCAAACACTTTTATTATGTGTGATGTTAGTGCAACTGGCCTATAATTTTTTGCCAAGGCTTTACTCCCCCCCTTATGCAACGGAGCTATATCTGCAGATTTAAGTGCTGCTGGTATCTCCCCTGTATCCAGGCTCTTTCTCCATATTACGCTGAGTGCTCTCGCTACTGGTACTTTACATTTCTTTATGAATATTGAATTCCATGAGTCAGGCCCAGGAGCTGAGTGCATAGGCATATTGTCAATTTCTCTTTCAAAGTCTTCCGAGTTTGTGGTAATATCCGTTATATTATCTGAAGCTTGAATGCCATTCATAAAGAAGCTGTCTGGGTCATCAACTTTCATGTTGTTTATTGGTGTGCTAAACATAGCCTCATACTGGCTTCTTAGAATATCACTAATCTCTTTGTTGTCCTCTGTGTACGTACCTTCATTTGTAATTAACGGTCCAATACTAGTCGAGGTTTTGGATTTTGATTTTGCGTATGTGCAAAAATATTTCGGAATTTTCCTTATCTCTTGTATAGCTTTCTGTTCCGATCCCATTTCCTCAGACTCATATGATCGCTTCAACGTTTGTTCTATTTCTTCGATCTCCCTGCTTAGGCTTGTTTTCCTTGCTTGTGATAATTGTGTCTGCCGAAGCATTTCCGTTAATTTTTTCCTTCTCCTGTACAGTCGTCTGCGTTCTCTTTCTAGAGTGGTCCTCTTTCTGCCCCTCCTCACAGGTACGTGCTTTAAGCAGACCTTGTAAGCTTCAGCTGTCAGTTGAGCTATTCCCTGTGTGGGAGTTTTGTCGCTTAAGACCGTCTCCCATTGAATGGTTGCAAGGTCTACATTTATTTTTTCCCAGTCAATCCTCTTATTGTTGAAATTGAATTGATTGAATATTCCTTCTCGCTTGTTGGGTCTCTTAGACCTACTACCGTTATTTATGCTAGTTCGCACTTCAATGAGCTTATGGTCTGAGTATGAAGTATCTGAGATTGTGATGTCTCTGATTAGTTCATCATTGTTTGTGAATAACAAGTCTAGTGTGTTTTCGTTCCTAGTTGGTTCTGTAATCTGTTGATTGAGCGAGAATTTGTCACAGAATCTCAAAAGTTCTCTGACCTGTGGTTGGTTATTTCTCGGGTCATTCCCTGCTATGATATTTGTGTTTGCCATTCTCCATCTTAGACTCGTTAAATTGAAATCTCCAAGGAAGATAATATCTGGAGCTGGGTTTGCTAGGTTGTCAAGTATGTTCTCTATTTTGTGCATCTGCTCTGTGAATTCCTCAATCGTTGTATCTGGCGGTTTATATATTAGAATAATAATTAGGTTTAGTTTCTCTACCTTAATTCCAAGTACCTCTACCACCTCATTAGTTGAGTTTAGTAATTCTGTGCATACCAGGTCTTCTTTAATAAACAGACCTACTCCTCCATTTGACCTACTTTCTATCACATCTATTTAAATTAAAATTTGGAATCCAGATTTCACCATCCATGTAATCTTTTGTATGAGTTTCCGTGAAAGCCCCAAATATTGAGTTTGACTCTAATAAGAGGCCATTTATGAACTTAACTTTATTTATTGACTTTGGCTTTAAACCTTGAATGTTTGCAAATATGAATGACCCAGCAGTCATGCCTCACCCGGCAGTCTTGCCTCACTCAGCAGTCTTGCCACACTCAGCAGTCATGCCTCACCCAGCAGTCTTGCCTCACTCAGCAGTCTTGCCTCACCCATCGGTCATGCCTCACTCAGCAGTCTTCTCTCCCCCAGCAGTCTTGTCTCACCCTGCAATCTTGCCTCACCCAGCAGTCTTGTCTCACTCAGCAGTCTTGCCTCACCAGGCAGTCCTGCCACACTCAACAGTCTTGTCTCACTCAGCAGTCTTGCCTCACCCAGCAGTCTTGTCTCACCCTGAAGTCTTGCCTCATCCGACAGTCTTGTCTCACCCAGCAGTCTTGTCTCACCCCGCAGTCATGCCTCTCCAAGCAGTCTTGTCTCACCCGGCAGTCTTGTCTCACCCAGCAGTCTTGCCACACTCAGCAGTCTTACCTCACCCAGCAGTCTTGCCTCACTCAGTAGTCTTGCCTCACCTGGCAGTCTTGTCTCACTCAGCAGTCTGGCCTCACCCAGCAGTCTTGCCTCACTCAGCAGTCTTGTCTCACCCAGCAGTCTTGTCTCACCCAGGAGTCTTGCCTCACCCGACAGTCTTGTCTCACCCAGCAGTCTTGTCTCACCCAGCAATCATGCCTCACCAAGCAGTCTTGTCTCACCCGGCAGTCTTGCTTCACCCAGCAGTCTTGCCTCATTCAGCAGTCTCTCCTCACCCATGCAGCAGTCTTGCCTCACCTAGCAGTCTTACCCCACCCGTCAGTCATGGCTCACCCAGCAGTCTTGCCTCACCCAGCAGTCTTGCCTCACCTGGCCGTCTTGCCTCACCTTTCCGTCTTGCCTCACCCAGCAGTCATGCCTCTCCCAGCAGTCATGCCTCACCCAGCATTCATGCCTCACACAACAGTCATGCCTCACCCAGCAGTCATGCCTCACCAAGCAGTCTTGCCTCACTCAGCAGTCATGCCTCACCCAGCAGTCATGCCTCACTCTGCAGTCATGCCTCACCCAGCAGTCATGCCTCACCTAGCAGTCATGCCTCACCCAGCAGTCTTGCCTCACTCAGCAGTCATGTCTCACCCAGCAGTCATGCCTCACCCAGCAGTCTTGCCTCACCCAGCCTTCTTGCCTCACTCAGTAGTCATGCATCACCCAGCAGTTTTGCCTCATCCGGCAGTCTTCCCTCACCCGGCAGTCATGCCTCACCTCGCAGTCTTGCCCCACTCAGCTGTCGTGTTCCACTCAGCAATCTTGCCTCACCGAGCAGTCTTGCCTCACTCAGCAGTCTTGCCTCACCCAGCAGTCATGTCTCACCCGGCAGCCTTGCCTCAACCGGCAGTCTTGTCTCACCCGGCAGCCTTGGCTCACCCAGCATTCATGCCTCACCCCGCAGTCTTGTCTTACCCAGTAGTCTAGTCTCACCCAGCAGTCTTGTCTCACCCAGCAGTCTTGTCTCACCCAGGAGTCTTGCCTCACCCGACAGTCTTGTCTCACCCAGCAGTCTTGTCTCACCCAGCAATCATGCCTCACCAAGCAGTCTTGTCTCACCCGGCAGTCTTGCTTCACCCAGCAGTCTTGTCTCATTCAGCAGTCTTGCCTCACCCAGCAGTCTTGCCTCACTCAGCAGTCTTTCCTCACCCAGCAGTCTTGCCTCACCCAGCAGTCTTGCCAAAACCAGCAGTCTTGTTTCGTCCGGCAGCCTTGCCTCACCCAGCCGTCATGTCTCACCCGGCAGTCTTGCCTCACTCGACAGTCTTGCATCACTCAGCAGTCTCTCCTCACCCATGCAGCAGTCTTGCCTCACCTAGCAGTCTTGCCCCACCCGTCAGTCATGGCTCACCCAGCAGTCTTGCCTCACCCAGCAGTCTTGCCTCACCTGGCCGTCTTGCCTCACCTTTCCGTCTTGCCTCACCCAGCAGTCATGCCTCTCCCAGCAGTCATGCCTCACCCAGCATTCATGCCTCACACAACAGTCATGCCTCACCCAGCAGTCATGCCTCACCAAGCAGTCTTGCCTCACTCAGCAGTCATGCCTCACCCAGCAGTCATGCCTCACTCTGCAGTCATGCCTCACCCAGCAGTCATGCCTCACCTAGCAGTCATGCCTCACCCAGCAGTCTTGCCTCACTCAGCAGTCATGCCTCACCCAGCAGTCATGCCTCACCCAGCAGTCTTGCCTCACCCAGCCTTCTTGCCTCACTCAGTAGTCAAGCATCACCCAGCAGTTTTGCCTCATCCGGCAGTCTTCCCTCACCCGGCAGTCATGCCTCACCTCGCAGTCTTGCCCCACTCAGCAGTCGTGTTCCACTCAGCAGTCTTGCCACACCGAGCAGTCTTGCCTCACTCAGCAGTCTTGGCTCACCCAGCAGTCATGTCTCACCC
Organism: Procambarus clarkii; assembly: GCF_040958095.1. Taxonomy (NCBI): domain Eukaryota; kingdom Metazoa; phylum Arthropoda; class Malacostraca; order Decapoda; family Cambaridae; genus Procambarus; species Procambarus clarkii. Next base: position 33,808,255 of record NC_091187.1, read on the forward strand.
GGCAGCCTTGCCTCAACCGGCAGTCTTGTCTCACCCAGCAGCCTTGGCTCACCCAGCATTCATGCCTCACCCTGCAGTCTTGTCTTACCCAGTAGTCTAGTCTCACCCAGCAGTCTTGTCTCACCTAGCAGTCTCGCCTCACTCAGCAGTCTTGTTTCACCCAGCAGTCTTGCCTCACCCAGCAGTCATGCCTCACCCAGCAGTCATGCCTCACCCTGCAGTCTTGCCTCACTCAGCAGTCTTGCCTCACTCAGCACTCATGCCTCACCCAGCAGTCTTGCCTCACTCAGCATTCTTGCCTCACCTAGCAGTCATGCCTCACCCAGCAGTCATGCCTCACCCGGCAGTCTTGCCTCACACAACAGTCATGCCTTAACCAGCAGTCGTGCCTCACCCAGCAGTCTTGCGTCACCCAGCAGTCTTGCCTCACCCGGCAGTCATGGCTCACCCAGCAGTCTTGCCTCACCCAGCAGTCTTGCCTCACCTGGCCGTCTTGCCTCACCTGGCCGTCTTGCCTCACCCAGCACTCATGCCTCTCCCAGCAGTCATGCATCACCCAGCAGTCATGCCTCACCCAGCAGTCATGCCTCACCCAGCAGTCATGCCTCACCAAGCAGTCTTGCCTCACTCAGCAGTCATGCCTCACGCAGCAGTCATGCCTCACTCTGCAGTCATGCCTCACCCAGCAGTCATGCCTCACCTAGCACTCATGCCTCACCCAGCAGTCTTGCCTCACCCAACCTTCTTGAGTCACTCAGCAGTTATGCCTCACATAGCAGTCATGACTCACCCAGCAGTCTTGCCTCACCCAGCCTTCTTGAGTCACTCAGCAGTCATGCATCACCCAGCAGTTTTGCCCTATCCGGCAGTCTTCCCTCACCCGGCAGTCATGCCTCACCTCGCAGTCTTGCCCCACTCAGCAGTCGTGTTCAACTCAGCAGTCTTGCCTCACCGAGCAGTCTTGCCTCACTCAGCAGTCTTGCCTCACCCAGCAGTCATGTCTCACCCGGCAGCCTTGCCTCAACCGGCAGTCTTGTCTCTCCCGGCAGCCTTGGCTCACCCAGCAGTCATGTCTCACCCAGCAGTCATGCCTCACCCAGCAGTCTTGTCTCACTCGGCAGTCTTGCCTCACCCAGCAGTCATGCCTCACCCAGCAGTCTTGTCTTACCCGGTAGTGTTGCCTCACCCAGCAGTCTTGCCTCACTCAGCAGTCTTGCCTCACCCGGCAGTCTTATCTCATCCAGCAGTCTTGTTTCACCTAGCAGTCTTGCCTCACTTAGCAGTCTTGCCTTACCCAGCAGTCATGCCTCACCCAGCAGTCTTTCCTCATTCAGCAGTCTTGCCTCACCCAGCAGTCATGCCTCACCTAGCAGTCTTGCCTCACTCAGCAATCTTGCTTCACCCAGCCGTCTTGCCTCACTCAGCAGTCATGCCTCACCCAGCAGTCATGCCTCACCCGGCAGTCTTGTCTCACCCGACAGTCTTGCCTCACCCAACAGTCTTGCCTCACTCAGCAGTCTTGCCTCACCTGGCAGTTTTGCCTCACCCGGCAGTCTTGCCTAATACGGCAGTCTTGTCTCACCCAGCAGTCTTGTCTCACCCAGCAGTCATGCCTCACCCAGCAGTCATGCCTCACCCAGAAGTCATGCCTCACCGAGCAGTCTTGCCTCACTCAGCAGTCATGCCTCACTCAGCAGTCTTGCCTCATCCAGCAGTCATGTCTCACCTAGCAGTCTTGTCTCACCCAGAAGTCTTGCCTCTCCCAGCAGTTTTGCCTCACTCAGCAATCTTGCCTCACATAGCAGTCTTGCCTCACCCAGCAGTCTTACCTCACCTAGCAGTCTTGCCTCACAAAAAATTCTTGCCTCACCTGGCAGTCTTACCTCACCCAGCAGTCTTGCCTCACCCTGCAGTCTTGCCTCACTTAGCAGTCTTGCCTCACCCAGCAGTCATGCCTCACTCAGCAGTCTTGTTTCACCCAGCAGTCTTGTCTCACCCTGCAGTCTTGCCTGACCCAGCAGTCGTGTCTCACCCAGCAGTCTTGCCTCACCCGATAGTCTTGTCTCACATATCAGTGTTGTCTCACCACGCAGTCATGCCTCACCAAGCAGTCTTGTCTCACCCGGCAGTCTTGCCTCACCCAGCAGTCTTACCACACTCAGCAGTCTTGCCTCACCCGGCAGTCTTGCCTCACTCAGCAGTCTTGTCACACTCAACAGTCTTGCCTCACCCAGCAGTCTTGCCTCACTCTGCAGTCTTGCCTCACTCAGCAGTCTTGCCTCGCTAGGCAGTCTTGTCTCACTCAGCAGTCTGGCTTCACCCAGCAGTCTTGACTCACTCAACAGTGTTGTCTCACCAAGCAGTCATGTCTCACCCAGCAGTCTTACCTCACTCAGCAGTCTTGCCTCACCCGCCAGTCTTGTCTCACTCAGCTGTCTTGTCTCACCCAGCAGTCATGCCTCACCAAGCAGTCTTGTCTCACCTGGCAGTGTTGCCTCACCCAGCAGTCTTACCTCATTCAGCAGTCTTGCCTCACCCAGCAGTCTTGCCTCACTCAGCAGTCTTGCCTCACCTGGCAGTTTTGCCTCACCAGGCAGTCTTTTCTCACCTGGCAGTCTTGACTCACTCAGCAGTATTTCCTCACCCAGCAGTCCTGCTTCAACTAGCAGTCTTGCCTCACTCAGCAGTCTTGCCTCACCCAGCAGTCTTTTCTCACCGTGAAGTCTTGCCTCACCCAGCAGTCTTGCCTCACCCAGAAATCTTGCCTCACCAAGCAGTCTTGCCTCACTCAGCAGTCTTGTCTCACCCATCAGTCATGCCTCACTTGGCAGTCTCTCCTCACTCAGCAGTCTTGCCTCACCCAGCAGTCTTGACTCACCCAGCAGTCTTGCCTCACCCAGCAGTCTTGCCTCACCCAACAGTTTTGCCTCACCTGGCAGTCTTGCCTCACTTAGCAGTCTTGCCTCACCCAGCAGTCATGCCTCATTTAGCAGTCTTGTCTCTCCCAGCAGTCTTGCCTCACCCAGCAGTCGTGTCTCACTTAGCCGTCTTCCCTCACCAGGCAGTCTTGCCTCACCAGGCAGTCTTGCCTCACTTAGCAGTCTTGTCTCACTCAGCAGTCATGCCTCACCCAGCAGTCTTGCCTCTCCCGACAGTCTTGTCTCACCCAGCAGTCTTGTCTCACCCCACATTCATGCCTCACCAAGCAGTCTTGTCTCACCCGGCAGTCTTGCCTCACCCAGCAGTCTTGCCACACTCGGCAGTCTTGCCTCACCCGGCAGTCTTGCCTCACTCAGCAGTCTTGTCTCACTCAGTAGTGTTGCATCACCCAGCAGTCTTGCCTCACTCAGCAGTCTTGCCTCACTCAGCAGTCTTGAGTCACCCGGCAGTCTTGTCTCACTCAGCTGTCTGGCCTCACCAAGCAGTCTTTCCTCACTCAGCAGTCGTGTCTCACCCAACAGTCTTGTCTCACCCAGCAGTCATGCCTCACCCGGCAGTCTTGTCTCACCCTGCCGTCTTGTCTCACTTAGCACTCATGCCTCACCAAGCAGTATTCTCTCACCTGGCAGTCTTGCCTCACCAAGCAGTCGTGCTTCTTTCAGCAGTCTTGCCTCACCCAGCATTCTTGCCTCACTCAGCAGTCTTGCCTCACCCGGCAGTTTTGCCTCACCCGGCAGTCTTGTTTCACCCGGCAGTCTTGCCTCACTCAGCAGTCTTGCCCCACCCAGCAGTCTTGCCTCACCCAGCAGTCTTGCCTCAACCGGCATTCTTGTTTCATCCGTCAGCCTTGCCTCACTGAGCAGTCATGTCTCACCCGGTAGTCTTGCCTCATCCGGCAGTCTTGCCTCACTCTGCAGTTTTGCCTCACCCATGAAGCAGTCTTGCCTCATTCAGCAGTCTTACGTCACTCAGCAGTGTTGCCTCACCCGGCAGTCATGGCTCACACAGCAGTCTTGCCTCACCCAGCAGTTTTGCCTCACCTGGCCGTCATGCCTCACTTGGCTTTCTTGCCTCACCCAGCAGTCATGCCTCACCCAGCAGTCATGCCTCTCCCAGCAGTCATGCCTCACCCAGCAGTCATGCCTCACTCAGCAGTCATGCCTCACCAAGCAGTCTTGCCTCATATAGAAGTCTTGCCTCACCCAGCAGTTTTGCCTCACCCAGCAGTCATGCCTCATCCAGCAGTCTTGCCTCATTCAGCAGTCTTGCCTTACCCAGCAGTCTTGCCTCACTCAGCAGTCTTGCCTCACTCGGCAGTTTTGCCTCACCCGGCAGTCTTGTCTTACCCGGCAGTCTTGCCTCACTCAGCAGTTTTGCCCCACCCAGCAGTCTTGTCTCACCCGGCAGTCTTGTTTCACCCGGCAGCCTTGCCTCACCCAGCAGTTGTGTCTCACCCGGCAGTCTTGCCTCACCCAGCAGTCTTTCCTCACTCAGCAGTTATGCCTCACCCATGGAGCAGTCTTGCCTCACCCAGCAGTCTTGCCTCACACAGCAGTCTTGCGTCACCCAGCAGTCTTGCCTCACCCGGTTGTCATGGCTCACCCAGCAGTCTTGCCTCACCCAGCAGTCTTGCCTCACCTGGCCGTCTTGACTCATCCAGCAGTAATGCCTCACCCAGCAGTCATGCCTCACCCAGCAGTCATGCCTCACTTAGCAGTCATGCCTCACTAAGCAGTCTTGCCTCACTCACCAGTCATGCCTCACCCAGCAGTCATGCCTCACTCAGCAGTCATGCCTCACCCAGCAGTCATGCCTCACCTAGCAGTCATGCCTCACCCAGCAGTCTTGCCTAACTCAGCAGTCATGCTTCAACCAGCAGTAATGCCTCACCCAGCAGTCATGCCTCATCCAGCAGTATTGCCTCACCCAGCAGTCTTGCCTCACTTAGCAGTCATGCCTCACCCAGCAGTCTTGCCTCATCCGGCAGTCTTGCCTCACCCAGCAATCATACTTCACCCAGCAGTCTTGCCCCATTCAGCAGTCGTGCTCCACTCAGCAGTCTTGCCTCACCCAGAAGTTTTGCCTCATCTGGCAGTCTTGTCTCACCCGGCAATCATGCCTCACTCAGCAGTCTTGTCTCACCCAGCAGTCTTGTCTCACCCAGCAGTCTTGCCTCACCCAGCAGACTTGCCTCACCCAGCAGTCTTGCCTCACTCAGTAGTCATGCCTCACTCAGCAGTCTTGCCTCACCCAGCAGTCTTGCCTCACCCAGCAGTCATGCCTCACTCAGCAGTCTTGCCTCACCCAGCAGTCTTGCCTCACTCCTCAGTGTTGCCTCACCCGGCAGTCATGCCTCACCTCGCAGTCTTGCCCCACTCAGCAGTCGTGTTCAACTCAGCAGTCTTGCCTCACCGAGCAGTCTTGCCTCACTCAGCAGTCTTGCCTCACCCAGCAGTCATGTCTCACCCGGCAGCCTTGCCTCAACCGGCAGTCTTGTCTCTCCCGGCAGCCTTGGCTCACCCAGCAGTCATGTCTCACCCAGCAGTCATGCCTCACCCAGCAGTCTTGTCTCACCCGGCATTCTTGCCTCACCCAGCAGTCTTGTCTTACCCGGAAGTCTTGCCTCACCCAGCAGTCTTGCCTCACTCAACAGTCTTGCCTCACCCGGCAGTCTTATCTCATCTAGCAGTCTTGTTTCACCTAGCAGTCTTGCCTCACTTTGCAGTCTTGCCTTACCCAGCAGTCATGCCTCACCCAGCAGTCTTTCCTCATTCAGCAGTCTTGCCTCACCCAGCAGTCATGCCTCACCTAGCAGTCTTGCCTCACTCAGCAATCTTGCTTCACCCAGCCGTCTTGCCTCACTCAGCAGTCATGCCTCACCCAGCAGTCATGCCTCACCCGGCAGTCTTGTCTCACCCGACAGTCTTGCCTCACCCAACAGTCTTGCCTCACTCAGCAGTCTTGCCTCACCTGGCAATTTTGCCTCACCCGGCAGTCTTGAATAATACGGCAGTCTTGTCTCACCCAGCAGTCTTGTCTCACCCAGCAGTCATGCCTCACCCAGCAGTCATGCCTCACCCAGAAGTCATGCCTCACCGAGCAGTCTTGCCTCACTCAGCAGTCATGCCTCACTCAGCAGTCTTGCCTCATCCAGCAGTCATGTCTCACCTAGCAGTCTTGTCTCACCCAGAAGTCTTGCCTCTCCCAGCAGTTTTGCCTTACTCAGCAATCTTGCCTCACATAGCAGTCTTGCCTCACCCAGCAGTCTTACCTCACTTAGCAGTCTTGCCTCACAAAAAAGTCTTGCCTCACCTGGCAGTCTTACCTCACCCAGCAGTCTTGCCTCACCCTGCAGTCTTGCCTCACTTAGCAGTCTTGCCTCACCCAGCAGTCATGCCTCACTCAGCAGTCTTGTTTCACCCAGCAGTCTTGTCTCACCCTGCAGTCTTGCCTGACCCAGCAGTCGTGTCTCACCCAGCAGTCTTGCCTCACCCGACAGTCTTGTCTCACCCATCAGTGTTGTCTCACCACGCAGTCATGCCTCACCAAGCAGTCTTGTCTCACCCGGCAGTCTTGCCTCACCCAGCAGTCTTGCCACACTCAGCAGTCTTGCCTCACCCGGCAGTCTTGCCTCACTCAGCAGTCTTGTCACACTCAACAGTCTTGCCTCACCCAGCAGTCTTGCCTCACTCTGCGGTCTTGCCTCACTCAGCAGTCTTGGCTCGCTAGGCAGTCTTGTCTCACTCAGCAGTCTGGCTTCACCCAGCAGTCTTGACTCACTCAACAGTGTTGTCTCACCAAGCAGTCATGTCTCACCCAGCAGTCTTGCCTCACCCGCCAGTCTTGTCTCACTCAGCTGTCTTGTCTCACCCAGCAGTCATGCCTCACCAAGCAGTCTTGTCTCACCTGGCAGTGTTGCCTCACCCAGCAGTCTTGCCTCATTCAGCAGTCTTACCTCACCCAGCAGTCTTGCCTCACTCAGCAGTCTTGCCTCACCCGGCAGTTTTGCCTCACCAGGCAGTCTTTTCTCACCTGGCAGTCTTGACTCACTCAGCAGTTTTGCCTCATCCAGCAGTCCTGCTTCAACTAGCAGTCTTGCCTCACTCAGCAGTCTTGCCTCACCCAGCAGTCTTTTCTCACCGTGAAGTCTTGCCTCACCCAGCATTTTTGCCTCACTCAGCACTCTTGCCTCACATAGCACTCTTGCCTCACCCTAGCTGTCTTGCCTCACCCAGCAGTCTTGCCTCACCCAGAAATCTTGCCTCACCAAGCAGTCTTGCCTCACTCAGCAGTCTTGTCTCACCCATCAGTCATGCCTCACTTGGCAGTCTCTCCTCACTCAGCAGTCTTGCCTCACCCAGCAGGCTTGACTCACCCAGCAGTCTTGCCTCACCCAGCAGTCTTGCCTCACCCAAAAGTTTTGCCTCACCTGGCAGTCTTGCCTCACTTAGCAGTCTTGCCTCACCCAGCAGTCATGCCTCATTTAGCAGTCTTGTCTCTCCCAGCAGTCTTGCCTCACCCAGCAGTCGTGTCTCACTTAGCCGTCTTGCCTCACCAGGCAGTCTTGCCTCACCAGGCAGTCTTGCCTCACTTAGCAGTCTTGTCTTACTCAGCAGTCATGCCTCACCCAGCAGTCTTGCCTCACCCGACAGTCTTGTCTCACCCAGCAGTCTTGTCTCACCCCACATTCATGCCTCACCAAGCAGTCTTGTCTCACCGGGCAGTCTTGCCTCACCCAGCAGTCTTGCCACACTCGGCAGTCTTGCCTCACCCGGCAGTCTTGCCTCACTCAGCAGTCTTGTCTCACTCAGTAGTGTTGCATCACCCAGCAGTCTTGCCTCACTCAGCAGTCTTGCCTCACTCAGCAGTCTTGAGTCACCCGGCAGTCTTGTCTCACTCAGCTGTCTGGCCTCACCAAGCAGTCTTTCCTCACTCAGCAGTCGTGTCTCACCCAACAGTCTTGTCTCACCCAGCAGTCATGCCTCACCCGGCAGTCTTGTCTCATCCTGCCGTCTTGTCTCACGAAGCACTCATGCCTCACCAAGCAGTCTTCTCTCACCTGGCAGTCTTGCCTCACCAAGCTGTCGTGCTTCTTTCAGCAGTCTTGCCTCACCCAGCATTCTTGCCTCACTCAGCAGTCTTGCCTCACCCGGCAGTTTTGCCTCACCCGGCAGTCTTGTTTCACCCGGCAGTCTTGCCTCACTCAGCAGTCTTGCCCCACCCAGCAGTCTTGCCTCACCCAGCAGTCTTTCCTCAACCGGCATTCTTGTTTCATCCATCAGCCTTGCCTCACCCAGCAGTCATGTCTCACCCGGTAGTCTTGCCTCACCCGGCAGTCTTGCCTCACTCTGCAGTTTTGCCTCACCCATGAAGCAGCCTTGCCTCATTCAGCAGTCTTACGTCACTCAGCAGTCTTGCCTCACCCGGCAGTCATGGCTCACACAGCAGTCTTGCCTCACCCAGCTGTTTTGCCTCACCTGGCCGTCATGCCTCACTTGGCTGTCTTGCCTCACCCAGCAGTCATGCCTCACCCAGCAGTCATGCCTCTCCCAGCAGTCATGCCTCACCCAGCAGTCATGCCTTACTCAGCAGTCATGCCTCACCAAGCAGTCTTGCCTCATATAGAAGTCTTGCCTCACCCAGCAGTTTTGCCTCACCCAGCAGTCTTGCCTCATCCAGCAGTCTTGCCTCATTCAGCAGTCTTGCCTTACCCAGCAGTCTTGCCTCACTCAGCAGTCTTGCCTCACTCAGCAGTTTTGCCTCACCCGGCAGTCTTGTCTTACCCGGCAGTCTTGCCTCACTCAGCAGTTTTGCCCCACCCAGCAGTCTTGTCTCACCCGGCAGTCTTGTTTCACCCGGCAGCCTTGCCTCACCCAGCAGTTGTGTCTCACCCGGCAGTCTTGCCTCACCCAGCAGTCTTTCCTCACTCAGCAGTTATGCCTCACCCATGGAGCAGTCTTGCCTAACCCAGCAGTCTTGCCTCACACAGCAGTCTTGCGTCACCCAGCAGTCTTGCCTCACCAGGTTGTCATGGCTCACCCAGCAGTCTTGCCTCACCCAGCAGTCTTGCCTCACCTGGCCGTCTTGACTCATCCAGCAGTAATGCCTCACCCAGCAGTCATGCCTCACCCAGCAGTCATGCCTCACTTAGCAGTCATGCCTCACTAAGCAGTCTTGCCTCACTCAGCAGTCATGCCTCACCCAGCAGTCATGCCTCACTCAGCAGTCATGCCTCACCCAGCAGTCATGCCTCACCTAGCAGTCATGCCTCACCCAGCAGTCTTGCCTCACTCAGCAGTCATGCTTCAACCAGCAGTAATGCCTCACCCAGCAGTCATGCCTCATCCAGCAGTCTTGCCTCACCCAGCAGTCTTGCCTCACTTAGCAGTCATGCCTCACCCAGCAGTCTTGCCTCATCCGGCAGTCTTGCCTCACCCAGCAGTCATACTTCACCCAGCAGTCTTGCCCCATTCAGCAGTCGAGCTCCACTCAGCAGTCTTGCCTCACCCAGAAGTTTTGCCTCATCTGGCAGTCTTGTCTCACCCGGCAATCATGCCTCACTCAGCAGTCTTGTCTCACCCAGCAGTCTTGTCTCACCCAGCAGTCTTGCCTCACCCAGCAGACTTGCCTCACCCAGCAGTCTTGCCTCACTCAGTAGTCATGCCTCACTCAGCAGTCTTGCCTCACCCAGCAGTCTTGCCTCACCCAGCAGTCATGCCTCACTCAGCAGTCTTGCCTCACCCAGCAGTCTTGCCTCACTCCTCAGTGTTGCCTCACCCGGCCGTCTTGCTTCTCCCGTCAGTCTTGCCTCACCCAGCAGTCTTGCCTCACCCAGCAATCTTGCCTCACCCGGCAGTCTTGCCTCACCCGGTAGTCTTGCCTCACCCGGCAGTCTGGCCTCACCCGGCCGTTTGACCTCACCCGACAGTCTTGCCTCTCCCGGCAGTCTTGCCTCACCCAGCAGTCTTGCCTTACCTGGCAGTCTTGCCTCACCCTGCAGTCTTGCCTCATTCAGCAGTCTTGCCTCACCCAGCAGTCTTGCCTCACTCAGCAGTCTTTCCTCACCCAGCAGTCTTGCCTCACCCGGCAGTCTTGTCTCACCCGGCAGTCTTTGTCTCACTCAGCAGTCTTGCCTCACCCAGAAGTCTTGCCTCACCCAGCAGTCATGCCTCACCTAGCAGTCATGCCTCACCCAGCAGTCTTGCCTCACTCAGCAGTCATGCTTCAACCAGCAGTAATGCCTCACCCAGCAGTCATGCCTCATCCAGCAGTCTTGCCTCACCCAGCAGTCTTGCCTCACTTAGCAGTCATGCCTCACCCAGCAGTCTTGCCTCATCCGGCAGTCTTGCCTCACCCAGCAGTCATACTTCACCCAGCAGTCTTGCCCCATTCAGCAGTCGTGCTCCACTCAGCAGTCTTGCCTCACCCAGAAGTTTTGCCTCATCTGGCAGTCTTGTCTCACCCGGCAATCATGCCTCACTCAGCAGTCTTGTCTCACCCAGCAGTCTTGTCTCACCCAGCAGTCTTGCCTCACCCAGCAGACTTGCCTCACCCAGCAGTCTTGCCTCACTCAGTAGTCATGCCTCACTCAGCAGTCTTGCCTCACCCAGCAGTCTTGCCTCACCCAGCAGTCATGCCTCACTCAGCAGTCTTGCCTCACCCAGCAGTCTTGCCTCACTCCTCAGTGTTGCCTCACCCGGCCGTCTTGCTTCACCCGTCAGTCTTGCCTCACCCAGCAGTCTTGCCTCACCCAGCAATCTTGCCTCACCCGGCAGTCTTGCCTCACCCGGTAGTCTTGCCTCACCCGGCAGTCTGGCCTCACCCGGCCGTTTGACCTCACCCGGCAGTCTTGCCTCTCCCGGCTGTCTTGCCTCACCCAGCAGTCTTGCCTTACCTGGCAGTCTTGCCTCACCCTGCAGTCTTGCCTCATTCAGCAGTCTTGCCTCACCCAGCAGTCTTGCCTCACTCAGCAGTCTTTCCTCACCCAGCAGTCTTGCCTCACCCGGCAGTCTTGTCTCACCCGGCAGTCTTTGTCTCACTCAGCAGTCTTGCCTCACCCAGAAGTCTTGCCTCACCCAGCAGTCTTGCCAAAACCAGCAGTCTTGTTTCGTCCGGCAGCCTTGCCTCACCCAGCCGTCATGTCTCACCCGGCAGTCTTGCCTCACTCGACAGTCTTGCATCACTCAGCAGTCTCTCCTCACCCATGCAGCAGTCTTGCCTCACCTAGCAGTCTTGGCCCACCCGTCAGTCATGGCTCACCCAGCAGTCTTGCCTCACCCAGCAGTCTTGCCTCACCTGGCCGTCTTGCCTCACCTTTCCGTCTTGCCTCACCCAGCAGTCATGCCTCTCCCAGCAGTCATGCCTCACCCAGCATTCATGCCTCACACAAAACTCATGCCTCACCCAGCAGTCATGCCTCACCAAGCAGTCTTGCCTCACTCAGCAGTCATGCCTCACCCAGCAGTCATGCCTCACTCTGCAGTCATGCCTCACCCAGCAGTCATGCCTCACCTAGCAGTCATGCCTCACCCAGCAGTCTTGCCTCACTCAGCAGTCATGCCTCACCCAGCAGTCATGCCTCACCCAGCAGTCTTGCCTCACCCAGCCTTCTTGCCTCACTCAGTAGTCATGCATCACCCAGCAGTTTTGCCTCATCCGGCAGTCTTCCCTCACCCGGCAGTCATGCCTCACCTCGCAGTCTTGCCCCACTCAGCAGTCGTGTTCCACTCAGCTGTCTTGCCTCACGGAGCAGTTTTGCCTCACTCAGCAGTCTTGCCTCACCCAGCAGTCATGTCTCACCCGGCAGCCTTGCCTCAACCGGCAGTCTTGTCTCACCCGGCAGCCTTGGCTCACCCAGCATTCATGCCTCACCCAGCAGTCTTGTCTTACCCAGTAGTCTAGTCTCACCCAGCAGTCTTGTCTCACCTAGCAGTCTCGCCTCACTCAGCAGTCTTGTCTCACCCAGCAGTCTTGCCTCACCCAGCAGTCATGCCTCACCCAGCAGTCATGCCTCACCCTGCAGTCTTGCCTCACTCAGCAGTCTTGCCTCACTCAGCACTCATGCCTTACCCAGCAGTCTTGCCTCACTCAGCATTCTTGCCTCACCTAGCAGTCATGCCTCACCCAGCAGTCATGCCTCACCCGGCAGTCTTGCCTCACACAACAGTCATGCCTTAACCAGCAGTCGTGCCTCACCCAGCAGTCTTGCGTCACCCAGCAGTCTTGCCTCACCCGGCAGTCATGGCTCACCCAGCAGTCTTGCCTCACCCAGCAGTCTTGCCTCACCTCGCCGTCTTGCCTCACCTGGCCGTCTTGCCTCACCCAGCACTCATGCCTCTCCCAGCAGTCATGCCTCACTCAGCAGTCATGCCTCACCCAGCAGTCATGCCTCACCCAGCAGTCATTCCTCACCAAGCAGTCTTGCCTCACTCAGCAGTCATGCCTCACGCAGCAGTCATGCCTCACTCTGCAGTCATGCCTCACCCAGCAGTCATGCCTCACCTAGTACTCATGCCTCACCCAGCAGTCTTGCCTCACCCAGCCTTCTTGAGTCACTCAGCAGTCATGCCTCACATAGCAGTCATGACTCACCCAGCAGTCTTGCCTCACCCAGCCTTCTTGAGTCACTCAGCAGTCATGCATCACCCAGCAGTTTTGCCCTATCCGGCAGTCTTCCCTCACCCGGCAGTCATGCCTCACCTCGCAGTCTTGCCCCACTCAGCAGTCGTGTTCAACTCAGCAGTCTTGCCTCACCGAGCAGTCTTGCCTCACTCAGCAGTCTTGCCTCACCCAGCAGTCATGTCTCACCCGGTAGCCTTGCCTCAACCGGCAGTCTTGTCTCTCCCGGCAGCCTTGGCTCACCCAGCAGTCATGTCTCACCCAGCAGTCATGCCTCACCCAGCAGTCTTGTCTCACCCGGCAGTCTTGCCTCACCCAGCATTCATGCCTCACCCAGCAGTCTTGTCTTACCCGGTAGTCTTGCCTCACCCAGCAGTCTTGCCTCACTCAGCAGTCTTGCCTCACCCGGCAGTCTTATCTCATCCAGCAGTCTTGTTTCACCTAGCAGTCTTGCCTCACTTAGCAGTCTTGCCTTACCCAGCAGTCATGCCTCACCCAGCAGTCTTTCCTCATTCAGCAGTCTTGCCTCACCCAGCAGTCATGCCTCACCTAGCAGTCTTGCCTCACTCAGCAATCTTGCTTCACCCGGCCGTCTTGCCTCACTCAGCAGTCATGCCTCACCCAGCAGTCATGCCTCACCCGGCAGTCTTGTCTCACCCGACAGTCTTGCCTCACCCAACAGTCTTGCCTCACTCAGCAGTCTTGCCTCACCTTGCAGTTTTGTCTCACCCGGCAGTCTTGCCTCATACGGCAGTCTTGTCTCACCCAGCAGTCTTGTCTCACCCAGCAATCATGCCTCACCCAGCAGTCATGCCTCACCCAGAAGTCATGCCTCACCGAGCAGTCTTGCCTCACTCAGCAGTCATGCCTCACTCAGCAGTCTTGCCTCATCCAGCAGTCATGTCTCACCTATCAGTCTTGTCTCACCCAGAAGTCTTGCCTCTCCCAGCAGTTTTGCCTCACTCAGCAATCTTGCCTCACATAGCAGTCTTGCCTCACCCAGCAGTCTTACCTCACCTAGCAGTCTTGCCTCACAAAAAAGTCTTGCCTCACCTGGCAGTCTTACCTCACCCAGCAGTCTTGCCTCACCCTGCAGTCTTGCCTCACTTAGCAGTCTTGCCTCACCCAGCAGTCATGCCTCACTCAGCAGTCTTGTTTCACCCAGCAGTCTTGTCTCACCCTGCAGTCTTGCCTGACCCAGCAGTCGTGTCTCACCCAGCAGTCTTGCCTCACCCGACAGTCTTGTCTCACCCATCAGTGTTGTCTCACCACGCAGTCATGCCTCACCAAGCAGTCTTGTCTCACCCGGCAGTCTTGCCTCACCCAGCAGTCTTGCCACACTCAGCAGTCTTGCCTCACCCGGCAGTCTTGCCTCACTCAGCAGTCTTGTCACACTCAACAGTCTTGCCTCACCCAGCAGTCTTGCCTCACTCTGCGGTCTTGCCTCACTCAGCAGTCTTGCCTCGCTAGGCAGTCTTGTCTCACTCAGCACTCTGGCTTCACCCAGCAGTCTTGACTCACTCAACAGTGATGTCTCACCAAGCAGTCATGTCTCACCCAGCAGTCATGCCTCACCAAGCAGTCTTGTCTCACCCGGCAGTGTTGCCTCACCCAGCAGTCTTGCCTCATTCAGCAGTCTTGCCTCACCCAGCAGTCTTGCCTCACTCAGCAGTCTTGCCTCACCCAGCAGTTTTGCCTCACCAGGCAGTCTTTTCTCACCTGGCAGTCTTGACTCACTCAGCAGTTTTGCCTCACCCAGCAGTCCTGCTTCAACTAGCAGTCTTGCCTCACTCAGTAGTCTTGCCTCACCCAGCAGTCTTTTCTCACCGTGAAGTTTTGCCTCACCCAACAGTCCTGCTTCAACTAGCAGTCTTGCCTCACTCAGTAGTCTTGCCTCACCCAGAAGTCTTTTCTCACCGTGAAGTCTTGCCTCACCCAGCATTTTTGCCTCAGTCTGCACTCTTGCCTCACATAGCACTCTTGCCTCACCCAGCTGTCTTGCCTCACCCAGCAGTCTTGCCTCACCCAGAAATCTTGCCTCACCAAGCAGTCTTGCCTCACTCAGCAGTCTTGTCTCACCCATCAGTCATGCCTCACTTGGCAGTCTCTCCTCACTCAGCAGTGTTGCCTCACCCAGCAGTCTTGACTCACCCAGCAGTCTTGCCTCACCCAGCAGTCTTGCCTCACCCAACAGTTTTGCCTCACCTGGCAGTCTTGCCTCACTTAGCAGTCTTGCCTCACCCAGCAGTCATGCCTCATTTAGCAGTCTTGTCTCTCCCAGCAGTCTTGCCTCACCCAGCAGTCGTGTCTCACTTAGCCGTCTTGCCTCACCAGGCAGTCTTGCCTCACCAGGCAGTCTTGCCTCACTTAGCAGTCTTGTCTCACTCAGCAGTCATGCCTCACCCAGCAGTCTTGCCTCACCCAACAGTCTTGTCTCACCCAGCAGTCTTGTCTCACCCCACATTCATGCCTCACCAAGCAGTCTTGTCTCACCCGGCAGTCTTGCCTCACCCAGCAGTCTTGCCACACTCGGCAGTCTTGCCTCACCCGGCAGTCTTGCCTCACTCAGCAGTCTTGTCTCACTCAGTAGTGTTGCCTCACCCAGCAGTCTTGCCTCACTCAGCAGTCTTGCCTCACTCAGCAGTCTTGAGTCACCCGGCAGTCTTGTCTCACTCAGCTCTCTGGCCTCACCAAGCAGTCTTTTCTCACTCAGCAGTCGTGTCTCACCCAACAGTCTTGTCTCACCCAGCAGTCATGCCTCACCCGGCAGTCTTGTCTCACCCTGCCGTCTTGTCTCACGAAGCACTCATGCCTCACCAAGCAGTCTTCTCTCACCTGGCAGTCTTGCCTCACCAAGCAGTCGTGCTTCTTTCAGCAGTCTTGCCTCACCCAGCATTCTTGCCTCACTCAGCAGTCTTGCCTCACCCGGCAGTTTTGCCTCACCCGGCAGTCTTGTTTCACCCGGCAGTCTTGCCTCACTCAACAGTCTTGCCCCACCCAGCAGTCTTGCCTCACCCAGCAGTCTTGCCTCAACCGGCAGTCTTGTTTCATCCGTCAGCCTTGCCTCACCCAGCAGTCATGTCTCACCCGGTAGTCTTGCCTCACCCAGCAGTCTTGCCTCACTCTGCAGTTTTGCCTCACCCATGAAGCAGTCTTGCCTCATTCAGCAGTCTTACGTCACTCAGCAGTGTTGCCTCACCCGGCAGTCATGGCTCACACAGCAGTCTTGCCTCACCCAGCAGTTTTGCCTCACCTGGCCGTCATGCCTCACTTGGCTGTCTTGCCTCACCCAGCAGTCATGCCTCACCCAGCAGTCATGCCTCTCCCAGCAGTCATGCCTCACCCAGCAGTCATGCCTCACTCAGCAGTCATGCCTCACCAAGCAGTCTTGCCTCATATAGAAGTCTTGCCTCACCCAGCAGTTTTGCCTCACCCAGCAGTCTTGCCTCATCCAGCAGTCTTGCCTCATTCAGCAATCTTGCCTTACCCAGCAGTCTTGCCTCACTCAGCAGTCTTGCCTCACTCGGCAGTTTTGCCTCACCCGGCAGTCTTGTCTTACCCGGCAGTCTTGCCTCACTCAGCAGTTTTGCCCCACCCAGCAGTCTTGCCTCACCCGGCAGTCTTGTTTCACCCGGCATCTTTGCCTCACCCACCAGTTGTGTCTCACCCGGCAGTCTTGCCTCACCCAGCAGTCTTTCCTCACTCAGCAGTTATGCCTCACCCATGGAGCAGTCTTGCCTCACCCAGCAGTCTTGCCTCACACAGCAGTCTTGCGTCACCCAGCAGTCTTGCTTCACCCGGTTGTCATGGCTCACCCAGCAGTCTTGCCTCACCCAGCAGTCTTGCCTCACCTGGCCGTCTTGACTCATCCAGCAGTAATGCCTCACCCAGCAGTCATGCCTCACCCAGCAGTCATGCCTCACTTAGCAGTCATGCCTCACTAAGCAGTCTTGCCTCACTCAGCAGTCATGCCTCACCCAGCAGTCATGCCTCACTCAGCAGTCATGCCTCACCCAGCAGTCATGCCTCACCTAGCAGTCATGCCTCACCCAGCAGTCTTGCCTCACTCAGCAGTCATGCTTCAACCAGCAGTAATGCCTCACCCAGCAGTCATATGCCTCATCCAGCAGTCTTGCCTCACCCAGCAGTCTTGCCTCACTTAGCAGTCATGCCTCACCCAGCAGTCTTGCCTCATCCGGCAGTCTTGCCTCACCCAGCGGTCTTGCCCCATTCAGCAGTCGTGCTCCACTCAGCAGTCTTGCCTCACCCAGAAGTTTTGCCTCATCTGGCAGTCTTGTCTCACCCGGCAGTCATGCCTCACTCAGCAGTCTTGTCTCACCCAGCAGTCTTGTCTCACCCAGCAGTCTTGCCTCACCCAGCAGACTTGCCTCACCCAGCAGTCTTGCCTCACTCAGTAGTCATGCCTCACTCAGCAGTCTTGCCTCACCCAGCAGTCTTGCCTCACCCACCAGTCATGCCTCACTCAGCAGTCTTGCCTCACCCAGCAGTCTTGCCTCACTCCTCAGTGTTGCCTCACCCGGCCGTCTTGCTTCACCCGGCAGTCTTGCCTCACCCAGCAGTCTTGCCTCACCCAGCAATCTTGCCTCACCCGGCAGTCTTGCCTCACCCGGCAGTCTTGCCTCACCCGGCAGTCTGGCCTCACCCGGCAGTTTGACCTGACCCGGCAGTCTTGCCTCTCCCGGCAGTCTTGCCTCACCCAGCAGTCTTGCCTTACCTGGCAGTCTTGCCTCACCCTGCAGTCTTGCCTCACCCGGCAGTCTTGCCTCACCTAGCAATCTTGCCTCACCCAGCAGTTGTCTGAAAATCCGACACCATTTAATAATATCATACAGGCAGATAATATTGCTGTGTTGTATACACAAGTTAACCCATAGAAAATGTAACTTGTAGTGGAATTTCTGTCTATAGAAAACGGGATATCATTACCACATACTATTATAAATTCACCACCTATTATGGTGGGAATTATTCTTAAATACATTAGTCTTTGGACTTTACCATCATAAAAACATCTCATATAAATTAACTTAATTATCAGAATTCAAATAGAGTAAATGTGACCCTGCTATCACTTACTGTCATCTGGACAATGTAGGCCAGTAGCGTCAGGGAGGAGGGAGTGGTCAGCCATTGTTATTGTTAGGCCACAGAAGCGCACAGGAGCAAATACGGCTCCTGTTAATTTCTCTTGGACGAAGTGTTATGGAAACGAAAGGTGTACCATTATCAACACGCTGTCAACAAATACAAGCTAAGTGTTCTGCCGAAACCCATTTATCTAATCATTTTGGCCATTAATGTCAGTAGATAGGGTGGGCCGGTTAGAATATGAACTGCCTCTTAATAAAAGGTAATTAAACCTTGGTCTTTATGGTTCCTTGTACAGTGTTTTCTCTGATATAGCTGTCATATATTAGGATTCTGGCTTCATAGCTAGCGCCCTTTTGACAGGTCAAGACGAGAAAGCATGCTTTGTGTATTAGTTACTGGGTGATGGAAGCTACCTCAAAGAGGATTATTTGGTGTCTACATCCTGGTTATACCTGGTGGACTAAGGCCTGCTGTACAATAAGATAAGGAACCTCTTCAATGTACACTAATGTGTAGTTAATACTGTAGTTTGATTGGCTGCATATATATAAATTCAATATAAACCCCCCCTAATGTGTAGAGGATCGATTTGTGAGATTATTGCAGAAATACAGTCCACTTATCATCATACCAATTGCTATCGAAGTATACAAATTAACGTAAATATAAATTCTATATAAATTCTGTTACGGTGTCCTCTCCTATTTCTTTCGTTTGCCGGGTTAAAGAGTCATATCAGCTCTCCCTACTGATTCTCTGAGATTCAGGGAGTCTAATGATATATGTGGCGACCAGACCGGCTGCCAGTTAAGGGAAGGAAGTTATATTATAAGTTGTAAATAAAGGAAAATTGGCGCCCTGTTATAAAATGAAACAGTATCCCCTATGGCAGATATGACCTTTTGGAAGGGACATTAGCCGATCGCGGATTGGCCGACGTGGGTCGCGGGCGACCAATCAGGGCTTGCCATGACATCACCGAGTGCCCCGGGCGGCGCCAACGTCAGAGTGGGTCTGACCTTAGAAGCGACAGGACGCGCCTTGGTCTGCTCTCAAGGATTGGAGGCTCTGCAAGCCTTATTCAGTGGATCGAACTAGCCGTCGCAGTCCACCATAGTTATTGGAGACCCTGCGCTTCTGGGAAGCAAAAGAGGAACCAAGTTCATTGAGCAGAGAAGTGCCAAACTTGGAAAATAGTCGGCGACGACGCTGGGCGGCGCCGCTGGCTGGACGTTGAGGTCTGGAAGGTGGGCGGGCAGGCCTAGCTGTGACTGGGGTCACATCCACTGAGAATCTTGGAAGGACGACACCGTTCCTAGGACAAGGAGCACCGCCTTGTGGGAGAGGCGAGTGTGGGGAAAAATAGTGATTAGCTCAGCGCCTATCGATGAACCAGGATTGGGGCAGCTGAATCTCAGGGATTGGAACGGCGACGACGCGAAGGCTTCACGACACCTGAGGACCTGTGGAACGTCCTGGATCGTCAAGGATCGACCCAAGGGAGCGTGGGAACCTCACACCATCGAGGGACAGGCGTCGTGAGCCAGGAATGTAAGGTAGATCATTTTCCCTCCCATTACCCCTTGTATGAGTAGGCTAGTTAGGCCACAATATTTACTTGTGTATGTGGCAGCAAGACTTGATTACTTTAATAGTAGAATAGGCTGCAAGGCAGCTTGAGTCCAGGACTGTCAGAGAGGACAGTGTGTATGGATGGCAGGACAGTGAAGAAGAGGTGCCGACGTGGTGAAGAGGCCCTCCTGTAAGAGTGTGAGACTCCTGTCTTCCTGCCTAGTTGAAGGAGTGTCGGAGGTCGTGGAAGAAGAGGCTGACGATCTCCAGACTCATTATCCATATTTCCATATTCATGTATTACTTGTGATTGTGTGTGTGTGTTCATGTAATTTGCATCAGTAAATCCACACATTTTATCACTGTGTTTGAGTGTGCCTCCATTTATGATATTTCTCTATGAGCATACATTTCTGGCTACAAACAATATATAATACACCCACTGAACTGCATTGCTGGGGTGCAGATATAATAACCCAGCTGGCGACCTTGCTAAGAGGAAGATAGAGAAGACAGGCGGGAAAGGAGTTCCTGCAACCTTTTTTTGTCTGGCAGGCAAGACTCAGGGAGGTTATGGTTATAGGTAAGCCTGAGTCTTCCTTCACTCCCCCACGGGTCTAGGCCGGAACTGTTAACAGCAGTTTCCCCGTGTTTGACTGAAGGGCTTCCAGGGTGAATCAGTGGCACCCCTTTGTGGTGGAAGCAAAGACCTGCGGAGGTGGGCATTGTTGGTCCTCTCTTGTGTGACCAAGGAGACTCCGGTGAATCCAGGGAGTCGGAGGGGCTGAGTATTTGGGCCTTTGAGCCCCTAGCAGCCGAGTGTTAGCAGAGCCCCGGACCACCCCACCCCCACGTGACAGAGAACTGGCGACCTTGCCAGGATTCGAACCCCAGTAGCCAAGAACTGGGAACTTCGCCAGGAAGCATGGATCAAGCTACAGTGTGGACCAAATTTCAAGACAAGTGTTGCCAGGGTACTAATACAGTGTGGCCAGTGAATTCGGTGGTACTGTTACTCAAGCAGCTAAGGGACTGAAACGGTGAAATTAGTGCCTACTAACTTGTCTGTGCTGTCGTGTATGCTTGATGATATAGAGATGGGTGAAGACAAAGTAAAGAAATTTATTGACACAAGGGACGAGAGAATTTTGGAAGAGTGTACCAAGGCCCAGCTCCAACAAGTGGCAAACCACTTTGGGATCAGGTTGAGGACGACTAAGGTAGCGGAGCGAAGGATAGAGATCATGGCACAGCTCACAGCTCGAGAGGAAGCGACGGGAGAGGAGCCATCTCAAGAGGAGCCGTCCCGAGGAGAGCCGTCGCAAGGTGAACCGTCCCGACTAGGGCCTCCCCAAGCGCCTACCAGTGTGGAGAGAATTCACAGTGAACATGGGAGCAGTGGAAGGTCCAGCTGTAGTAAGAGGAGCCTGCAACTGGAAATAATGAAGATGCAACTGGAAGCCCAGCTGCGACGAGAGGAGAGAGAAGCGCAAATGCAGCGAGAGGAGCGAGAAGCTCGGCTGCAGCGAGAAGAAGGAGAGAGACAACTGCGACTGGAGGAGATAAAGGCAAAGAAAGAAGTCGAATTGCGTCGCGTTGAACGTGGTCTGCCCTCACTACCAGCACGGCGGGATGACCTCAAGGTAAGGGAACGTGATTTACCTACGTTCGAACCACAAGAAGCTGAGGCGTTCTTCGAACACTTTGAACGGATAGCAACTCTGAAGGAGTGGCCGGAAGATGATTGGGCTGCTCTGGTCCAGGGCAGGTTGACTGGTGAGGCCCGAGAGGCCTATAACATGCTAGACCTAGAGGAGTGTACTAGTTATGACGCGATTAAGAATGCGGTTCTCCACTCATTCCGGCTGACTCCGGAGATGTACCGGAAGCGGTTCAGAGAGTATACAAGAGCGTCGGGAAAGACTTACGCCGAGACCGCCAGGGATATGGAACGGAAATTCCTACGATGGTTGAAGGCGGAGGAAGCGGAGTCGGTGGATGATATCAAACGACTGATAGTGATGGAGAAGTTCATGTCAGTGCTCCATCCTGAGTTGCGAGTAAGGTTGAGAGAAGCAGGGATTAAGGACCTGAAGGCTGCAGCGGATCGAGCCGACATGCTGGAGGAAGCGCTACATATCAGGAGGGAGGGGCCGCCCAGACACTCGCCTTACCCTAGGTCGGGAGGGAACCTTAGGAGTTCAGGAGGAGCGAGGACGAGTGGGGACTCTCCCATGAGTAGTGTGCCCGATGAAGTGATGCGGTTCAAGAGCTCAAGAGACGCGGGGAGGAAGCCCCAAGCTGTGAGCAGTGGACCTAGCTCGGGAGCGAGTGCTGCAGTCCCGGACACGACGACAGGGAGTCCAAGGAGGATCCAGGGAACGTCTGCAAGTGGTGCCGCCAGAGTGACTAGCGAGTGGCCGCCCAGGGGAGGTGGCCGATGCTACAACTGTGGCGTGAGAGGACATTATGCCCGCGAGTGTGAGGAGCACCAAAGGAATGTAGGATTAATGTTGGAAGAGGAGAGAGTGTTCGTTCACACCCCATATTATAGTGGACCCAACGTGAATGGTTGGGAAATGAAGTTGGGTGAACATCCCTTCGTTTTCGGGGCCAACGTGAAGTTTGGAAAGTCAGACCCAGTGGAGGTTGCCGTGCTTCGAGATACGGGTGCTGACATAAGTATGGTGACCAGGAGTATTCTCCCCAAGGAATTTAATGATTCACCTGTGGGAGTGGTGAGGATACGCAGTGTGGGGGAGGAATATAGGTTGCCACTTCACGAAGTACAGCTGATTGCTGACTGCGGAGTCGAGAAAGCTATAGTAGCTGTAGCCCCTAAATTACCCCTAGAGCATGTACAGATGGTGCTGGGTAATGACCTCGGAGGAGGTAGGATACAACCCGATTGGGCCAGGAGTGCCTATGTTGCCAGCAGCGGTACAACCCTGCCAGGTGAGGTATCGGTCGTTCCAAATAATAGTGAGGAAGCCGACTTCGCCAGGGGAAACGTCGCCAGAGACGACGACAACGAGGGCGAGAGTGCAGAGAGGTCGTCAGAGGTTGTGGAAAACCCCGACGGGGACCTCCGACTAATCCTGATGATGCGTGTGGAGGAGTGGCGAGGAGCAGCTGTACAAACGCCTGGGGCGGTGAAGAGCAGCAGACCGCACTCCCTCCATACAGAAACGTGAATAAAGTAAGCTCAGTGGATGAGCGAACGGCGGTGAGGGGCAGAGTGGAGGAGCCACGACGCAGTGCACCCTATGCCGGCCAGATGAATAGTAGTAGGTGCAAGATGAACCACCGTGGTGAGGTGAGCCACAGGGAGGTGGATGAGCCCAACCACGAACCGAAGAAGACGTCTGCAGGGAAGAGAATCTCATGGAGGAGTGAAGATGTTCGTCGGGAACGAAGGAGCGAGTGGTATAGGAAAGGCAATACGAAGAAAGCAGGGAATAGGTACACCCAGGGTAGGCGCCAGCCTAACCAGAGGGGCATTGGGCCATCGCAAAAGCCTAGTGTGGAAGAGAGGAAGCTGCTGGATGGAGTACAGGTTACAAGTGCCACTGTGAGGAGACAACGCACCTACGGGAGAAGAGGAACCGAGAAGAGAGAAGATTGGCGAAGAGGAGATCATGAGAGGAAACATGGAGTACCTGTAGGACGCAGTGGAAATGCAAGACTATCTCGGAGTGCACGACGCGGTGGAGGCGCTGCATGCACTGAATCTTACAGTAGTAACGAGCCGTGGGAGTACACCCGTAGCCACGGAGAGGGGATTTCTTGTAGGTGTTCAGGGAACACCCATCACACCCGGTACTATGCGAGGTGGAGATACAATGAGGCAAGTGACTGGCAAGGTGGTACGAGCCACGTCACCAACTGGAGGAGTGACACTTCAGGAACGGAGGGAGCAAGAGTATAGATTGCCCTCTTGAGTGCTGCTCTTCCGATATGACTCTTATTTTAAGGGGAGGGGTATGTTACGGTGCCCTCTCCTATTTCTTTCGTTTGCCGGCTTAAAGAGTCATATCAGCTCTCCCTACTGATTCTCTGAGGTTCAGGGAGTCTAATGATATATGTGGCGACCAGACCGGCTGCCAGTTAAGGGAAGGAAGTTATATTATAAGTTGTAAATAAAGGAAAATTGGCGCCCTGTTATAAAATGAAACAGTATCCCCTATGGCAGGTATGACCTTTTGGAAGGGACATTAGCCGATCGCGGATTGGCCGACGTGGGTCGCGGGCGACCAATCAGGGCCCGCCATGACGTCACCGAGTGCCCCGGGCGGCGCCAACGTCAGAGTGGTTCTGACCTTGGAAGCGACAGGACGCGCCTCGGTCTGCTCTCAAGGATTGGAGGCTCTGCAAGCCTTATTCAGTGGATCGAACTAGCCGTCGCAGTCCACCATAGTTATTGGAGACCCTGCGCTTCTGGGAAGCAAAAGAGGAACCAAGTTCATTGAGCAGAGAAGTGCCAAACTTGGAAAATAGTCGGCGACGACGCTGGGCGGCGCCGCTGGCTGGACGTTGAGGTCTGGAAGGTGGGCGGGCAGGCCTAGCTGTGACTGGGGTCACATCCACTGAGAATCTTGGAAGGACGACACCGTGCCTAGGACATGGAGCACTGCCTTGTGGGAGAGGCGAGTGTGGGGAAAAATAGTGATTAGCTCAGCGCCTATCGATGAACCAGGATTGGGGCAGCTGAATCTCAGGGATTGGAACGGCGACGACGCGAAGGCTTCACGACACCTGAGGACCTGTGGAACGTCCTGGATCGTCAAGGATCGACCCAAGGGAGCGTGGGAACCTCACACCATCGAGGGACAGGCGTCGTGAGCCAGGAATGTAAGGTAGATCATTTTCCCTCCCATTACCCCTTGTATGAGTAGGCTAGTTAGGCCACAATATTTACTTGTGTATGTGGCAGCAAGACTTGATTACTTTAATAGTAGAATAGGCTGCAAGGCAGCTTGAGTCCAGGACTGTCAGAGAGGACAGTGTGTATGGATGGCAGGACAGTGAAGAAGAGGTGCCGACGTGGTGAAGAGGCCCTCCTGTGAGAGTGTGAGACTCCTGTCTTCCTGCCCAGTTGAAGGAGTGTCGGAGGTCGTGGAAGAAGAGGCTGACGATCTCCAGACTCATTATCCATATTTCCATATTCATGTATTACTTGTGATTGTGTGTGTGTGTTCATGTAATTTGCATCAGTAAATCCACACATTTTATCACTGTGTTTGAGTGTGCCTCCATTTATGATATTTCTCTATGAGCATACATTTCTGGCTACAAACAATATATAATACACCCACTGAACTGCATTGCTGGGGTGCAGATATAATAACCCAGCTGGCGACCTTGCTAAGAGGAAGATAGAGAAGACAGGCGGGAAAGGAGTTCCTGCAACCTTTTTTTGTCTGGCAGGCAAGACTCAGGGAGGTTATGGTTATAGGTAAGCCTGAGTCTTCCTTCACTCCCCCACGGGTCTAGGCCGGAACTGTTAACAGCAGTTTCCCCGTGTTTGACTGAAGGGCTTCCAGGGTGAATCAGTGGCACCCCTTTGTGGTGGAAGCAAAGACCTGCGGAGGTGGGCATTGTTGGTCCTCTCTTGTGTGACCAAGGAGACTCCGGTGAATCCAGGGAGTCGGAGGGGCTGAGTATTTGGGCCTTTGAGCCCCTAGCAGCCGAGTGTTAGCAGAGCCCCGGACCACCCCACCCCCACGTGACAGAGAACTGGCGACCTTGCCAGGATTCGAACCCCAGTAGCCAAGAACTGGGAACTTCGCCAGGAAGCATGGATCAAGCTACAGTGTGGACCAAATTTCAAGACAAGTGTTGCCAGGGTACTAATACAGTGTGGCCAGTGAATTCGGTGGTACTGTTACTCAAGCAGCTAAGGGACTGAAACGGTGAAATTAGTGCCTACTAACTTGTCTGTGCTGTCGTGTATGCTTGATGATATAGAGATGGGTGAAGACAAAGTAAAGAAATTTATTGACACAAGGGACGAGAGAATTTTGGAAGAGTGTACCAAGGCCCAGCTCCAACAAGTGGCAAACCACTTTGGGATCAGGTTGAGGACGACTAAGGTAGCGGAGCGAAGGATAGAGATCATGGCACAGCTCACAGCTCGAGAGGAAGCGACGGGAGAGGAGCCATCTCAAGAGGAGCCGTCCCGAGGAGAGCCGTCGCAAGGTGAACCGTCCCGACTAGGGCCTCCCCAAGCGCCTACCAGTGTGGAGAGAATTCACAGTGAACATGGGAGCAGTGGAAGGTCCAGCTGTAGTAAGAGGAGCCTGCAACTGGAAATAATGAAGATGCAACTGGAAGCCCAGCTGCGACGAGAGGAGAGAGAAGCGCAAATGCAGCGAGAGGAGCGAGAAGCTCGGCTGCAGCGAGAAGAAGGAGAGAGACAACTGCGACTGGAGGAGATAAAGGCAAAGAAAGAAGTCGAATTGCGTCGCGTTGAACGTGGTCTGCCCTCACTACCAGCACGGCGGGATGACCTCAAGGTAAGGGAACGTGATTTACCTACGTTCGAACCACAAGAAGCTGAGGCGTTCTTCGAACACTTTGAACGGATAGCAACTCTGAAGGAGTGGCCGGAAGATGATTGGGCTGCTCTGGTCCAGGGCAGGTTGACTGGTGAGGCCCGAGAGGCCTATAACATGCTAGACCTAGAGGAGTGTACTAGTTATGACGCGATTAAGAATGCGGTTCTCCACTCATTCCGGCTGACTCCGGAGATGTACCGGAAGCGGTTCAGAGAGTATACAAGAGCGTCGGGAAAGACTTACGCCGAGACCGCCAGGGATATGGAACGGAAATTCCTACGATGGTTGAAGGCGGAGGAAGCGGAGTCGGTGGATGATATCAAACGACTGATAGTGATGGAGAAGTTCATGTCAGTGCTCCATCCTGAGTTGCGAGTAAGGTTGAGAGAAGCAGGGATTAAGGACCTGAAGGCTGCAGCGGATCGAGCCGACATGCTGGAGGAAGCGCTACATATCAGGAGGGAGGGGCCGCCCAGACACTCGCCTTACCCTAGGTCGGGAGGGAACCTTAGGAGTTCAGGAGGAGCGAGGACGAGTGGGGACTCTCCCATGAGTAGTGTGCCCGATGAAGTGATGCGGTTCAAGAGCTCAAGAGACGCGGGGAGGAAGCCCCAAGCTGTGAGCAGTGGACCTAGCTCGGGAGCGAGTGCTGCAGTCCCGGACACGACGACAGGGAGTCCAAGGAGGATCCAGGGAACGTCTGCAAGTGGTGCCGCCAGAGTGACTAGCGAGTGGCCGCCCAGGGGAGGTGGCCGATGCTACAACTGTGGCGTGAGAGGACATTATGCCCGCGAGTGTGAGGAGCACCAAAGGAATGTAGGATTAATGTTGGAAGAGGAGAGAGTGTTCGTTCACACCCCATATTATAGTGGACCCAACGTGAATGGTTGGGAAATGAAGTTGGGTGAACATCCCTTCGTTTTCGGGGCCAACGTGAAGTTTGGAAAGTCAGACCCAGTGGAGGTTGCCGTGCTTCGAGATACGGGTGCTGACATAAGTATGGTGACCAGGAGTATTCTCCCCAAGGAATTTAATGATTCACCTGTGGGAGTGGTGAGGATACGCAGTGTGGGGGAGGAATATAGGTTGCCACTTCACGAAGTACAGCTGATTGCTGACTGCGGAGTCGAGAAAGCTATAGTAGCTGTAGCCCCTAAATTACCCCTAGAGCATGTACAGATGGTGCTGGGTAATGACCTCGGAGGAGGTAGGATACAACCCGATTGGGCCAGGAGTGCCTATGTTGCCAGCAGCGGTACAACCCTGCCAGGTGAGGTATCGGTCGTTCCAAATAATAGTGAGGAAGCCGACTTCGCCAGGGGAAACGTCGCCAGAGACGACGACAACGAGGGCGAGAGTGCAGAGAGGTCGTCAGAGGTTGTGGAAAACCCCGACGGGGACCTCCGACTAAGCCTGATGATGCGTGTGGAGGAGTGGCGAGGAGCAGCTGTACAAACGCCTGGGGCGGTGAAGAGCAGCAGACCGCACTCCCTCCATACAGAAACGTGAATAAAGTAAGCTCAGTGGATGAGCGAACGGCGGTGAGGGGCAGAGTGGAGGAGCCACGACGCAGTGCACCCTATGCCGGCCAGATGAATAGTAGTAGGTGCAAGATGAACCACCGTGGTGAGGTGAGCCACAGGGAGGTGGATGAGCCCAACCACGAACCGAAGAAGACGTCTGCAGGGAAGAGAATCTCATGGAGGAGTGGAGATGTTCGTCGGGAACGAAGGAGCGAGTGGTATAGGAAAGGCAATACGAAGAAAGCAGGGAATAGGTACACCCAGGGTAGGCGCCAGCCTAACCAGAGGGGCATTGGGCCATCGCAAAAGCCTAGTGTGGAAGAGAGGAAGCTGCTGGATGGAGTACAGGTTACAAGTGCCACTGTGAGGAGACAACGCACCTACGGGAGAAGAGGAACCGAGAAGAGAGAAGATTGGCGAAGAGGAGATCATGAGAGGAAACATGGAGTACCTGTAGGACGCAGTGGAAATGCAAGACTATCTCGGAGTGCACGACGCGGTGGAGGCGCTGCATGCACTGAATCTTACAGTAGTAACGAGCCGTGGGAGTACACCCGTAGCCACGGAGAGGGGATTTCTTGTAGGTGTTCAGGGAACACCCATCACACCCGGTACTATGCGAGGTGGAGATACAATGAGGCAAGTGACTGGCAAGGTGGTACGAGCCACGTCACCAACTGGAGGAGTGACACTTCAGGAACGGAGGGAGCAAGAGTATAGATTGCCCTCTTGAGTGCTGCTCTTCCGATATGACTCTTATTTTAAGGGGAGGGGTATGTTACGGTGCCCTCTCCTATTTCTTTCGTTTGCCGGCTTAAAGAGTCATATCAGCTCTCCCTACTGATTCTCTGAGGTTCAGGGAGTCTAATGATATATGTGGCGACCAGACCGGCTGCCAGTTAAGGGAAGGAAGTTATATTATAAGTTGTAAATAAAGGAAAATTGGCGCCCTGTTATAAAATGAAACAGTATCCCCTATGGCAGGTATGACCTTTTGGAAGGGACATTAGCCGATCGCGGATTGGCCGACGTGGGTCGCGGGCGACCAATCAGGGCCCGCCATGACGTCACCGAGTGCCCCGGGCGGCGCCAACGTCAGAGTGGTTCTGACCTTGGAAGCGACAGGACGCGCCTCGGTCTGCTCTCAAGGATTGGAGGCTCTGCAAGCCTTATTCAGTGGATCGAACTAGCCGTCGCAGTCCACCATAGTTATTGGAGACCCTGCGCTTCTGGGAAGCAAAAGAGGAACCAAGTTCATTGAGCAGAGAAGTGCCAAACTTGGAAAATAGTCGGCGACGACGCTGGGCGGCGCCGCTGGCTGGACGTTGAGGTCTGGAAGGTGGGCGGGCAGGCCTAGCTGTGACTGGGGTCACATCCACTGAGAATCTTGGAAGGACGACACCGTGCCTAGGACATGGAGCACTGCCTTGTGGGAGAGGCGAGTGTGGGGAAAAATAGTGATTAGCTCAGCGCCTATCGATGAACCAGGATTGGGGCAGCTGAATCTCAGGGATTGGAACGGCGACGACGCGAAGGCTTCACGACACCTGAGGACCTGTGGAACGTCCTGGATCGTCAAGGATCGACCCAAGGGAGCGTGGGAACCTCACACCATCGAGGGACAGGCGTCGTGAGCCAGGAATGTAAGGTAGATCATTTTCCCTCCCATTACCCCTTGTATGAGTAGGCTAGTTAGGCCACAATATTTACTTGTGTATGTGGCAGCAAGACTTGATTACTTTAATAGTAGAATAGGCTGCAAGGCAGCTTGAGTCCAGGACTGTCAGAGAGGACAGTGTGTATGGATGGCAGGACAGTGAAGAAGAGGTGCCGACGTGGTGAAGAGGCCCTCCTGTGAGAGTGTGAGACTCCTGTCTTCCTGCCCAGTTGAAGGAGTGTCGGAGGTCGTGGAAGAAGAGGCTGACGATCTCCAGACTCATTATCCATATTTCCATATTCATGTATTACTTGTGATTGTGTGTGTGTTTTCATGTAATTTGCATCAGTAAATCCACACATTTTATCACTGTGTTTGAGTGTGCCTCCATTTATGATATTTCTCTATGAGCATACATTTCTGGCTACAAACAATATATAATACACCCACTGAACTGCATTGCTGGGGTGCAGATATAATAACCCAGCTGGCGACCTTGCTAAGAGGAAGATAGAGAAGACAGGCGGGAAAGGAGTTCCTGCAACCTTTTTTTGTCTGGCAGGCAAGACTCAGGGAGGTTATGGTTATAGGTAAGCCTGAGTCTTCCTTCACTCCCCCACGGGTCTAGGCCGGAACTGTTAACAGCAGTTTCCCCGTGTTTAACTGAAGGGCTTCCAGGGTGAATCAGTGGCACCCCTTTGTGGTGGAAGCAAAGACCTGCGGAGGTGGGCATTGTTGGTCCTCTCTTGTGTGACCAAGGAGACTCCGGTGAATCCAGGGAGTCGGAGGGGCTGAGTATTTGGGCCTTTGAGCCCCTAGCAGCCGAGTGTTAGCAGAGCCCCGGACCACCCCACCCCCACGTGACAATTCATATAAATTAAATAAATATAAATCTCACAGGTTGGTTTGGTCATCTTCGAACCGTATGACAGATTATTGGTCCTATGAACCCACATTATTGGTCATCTGCGAGTCGGATGACAGATTATTTGGTCATCTTAGTACCGGATGAACCAGTTAACCAGTGGATTCATTAAATATACAAGTGTAATGTGATTTATACAAAGCCAGCAGTCAAAGACGGCGGCGTTGCATCGTGCGAGCTCAGGAGCCCCCCTCAGTTCAGTTCAGCCTCATCAGCGGTTTCAGGGACACCCACAGATATTTGGTGGCGTGTTATTCTGTGAGATGACAGCGCTAATATTGAAGCCAGCCAAATTAGTGGCTGTGTCTTCGCGAGATTGTTCACAGATTTCGTGGTGTTAAATTTCGCGAGAGATTATCTACGAATTTTGTGGAGTTAATTTCACGAGGTCACTAATAATTTTTAATACTTCTAGATAATATTAGAAGTTTCATAGAGGCTAATTAAGAGGCTATTATCAATAATTGTGTATATTATTTCTCCAAAATAGAGAATTATTTAATATATTGCCTAGTGTTCACAATATAATATTTACTAATTGCCAACCCACAACAGGGTAGGATATTACCATTGACTAGTTGAACTATTTATTGTTCATCCTAGTCCCATTACCATAGTCTAGTTGTACTATATTAAACAACCCAGCACCATTAATGAATGGTGCAGACCCTATTTTGGGTGTAAATTTTATCAACTCGAGTTGAGTTGTGTATATATAATAATTTACTTATGATCATTACACCTTTGAGTGATTAATTAGTGTCTATACCATCCTAGGGTGATATAGAAGAGCTAACCTAAAGGTACTTCCATGACACTGGTTTATCACTCAAATCATTAGTGTGTATGATTGTATATATATAATGTGTATTAATTTTAAGTGCTAACCTCTAGAAGAGGTAGGATTATCGCCTAGTAAGTGCAGAATTTTACCCTAGGCTACCATCAGTACTTGTTCAGTATTATGAGCGACCCAAGTACAAGCCCCACAAGACTTCACCAACTAGCCAGTATGGATAATGCAGGGAGAATGAAAAGAACCCTTGCAGGTCTTAAAGGCCACTTAACAAGACAGATCAAGAAATGTGAAGATTTGTCACAACAATCTCCAGTTGATTATGCTGACCTGGAAAGCTATTATCAAGCAGCTGCAGGTAAATTTGAGCAAATCAAATGCCAAATAGCAACATATGTGGCTGAACTTGCCAACACCAATTTATCAGAAACAGAAGTAGATGACATTATGGTTGATCTAGCGAGTTATGAAGATCACACTCAGGCCACGTTACAGCCTTACGTCAAATTAATTGACCAGAACAAGTCAACAACAACAACATTTGCATCTAATACGAGTCAAGCAGTAGCTCGACTCCCTCCAATTAATTTACCCACTTTCTCAGGAAAAGATGAGGAAGATTGGTACGAATTTTGGTCCACAAGGTCAACAAATTCGTTGACCTTGTGGATTCAAAACAATCTTTACCAAAGAGTAGTAAATTCTCTTATTTGCAAGGCCAATTATCAGGTGAGGCTAAAACAGTAGTATCCCATCTGAGATTAACTAATGACGGCTATGATCTGGCAGTAAAACTCCTCAAGGATAATTATGCTGATCCAGAAGTAAGAACATCACATTTAGTTCATGAGCTGTTGCATTTACCCCCACCGGAGGCTTCAGCTGATTCACTCCAAGTCTTCAAGCTGGAGGTAGAATCATTTACCAATGCCCTCAGCCTGACAGCAGATACAAACGGGGCTGAGTGGGTCTTGAAAATAATTGTCCAGGAGAAAATACCTAGGGACATATTGAGACAAATGAGTGCTCATTACAATAAAAGTATCTTATCCATGAATGAAATATCTGAGGGTTTAAAGTCAGTAGTTCATCAATTACGAACACATGACAAATTAAAACCACCAAGTAAACCCTCACAAACCAATAATAGTAAACCACAGAGTACCAAAGGTACTCCAAATCAATCTAGACAATATAATTCAACACCAAAGTGGAACAGTAGCAGTGTGGGCGTATATGCAGTGGGACCCTCAAAGCCTATAGTTACTGTGTCACCCAAGAACGTGACACCAATGGGTACTGGAAGCTATGGAACATGTTTGTTCTGCAATGAGAAACATTCAATGTACCACTGCTCTAATTTTCCTGATAGTGACGCCCGTGTTGAGCGAGTCAAAGATTTGCAACATTGCACGAGGTGCCTCAGGAAACATAACATCAACGACTGTGATACCCAATTACACACCTGTAATAGGTGTAACAAAGGTCAGCACCATGCAGCATTGTGCAGAGACACCAAAACAACATCTCCAAACCCCAAGGTGGAAGATAGCATTCCCACCACAGTACAGTACTGCAAGGTGCAACAAATAAAGAGTGTCCAATCGGCAAAGTCTAAAGGTAATACAACTTTGCCTACTGCCTAAATTACCATCCTGAATAAGAGGGCCACGGTCCATACCCATGGGTTGTTTGACCAAGGGTCCCAGAGAACATATGTCACTAAAAGGTTGGCAGATGAACTACAATTAAGGCCTGTAGCCCAGATGTCATTCAATACCTCAGGGTTTGTAACAGATGCAGGACCTCAAGTCTACCAGGTGGTACAACCATCAGTACTTTTAGGCAGGTACGTCTGTAGAGTACAAGCCATTGTGGTGGAAAAAATACCAGTAGACCTACAAGTTCAAGGTCTGAGAGAAACAGCCAAATTCCTGAGAAATAGAGGAATAAAATTGGCAGATAATATTAAGTCTGATCACCTCACCGACTTCGGTCTCCTTGTTGGGACAGACTATTGCCATCGATTCATCGGTAGCCCTACTAAATATCAGGGCATAACCATGTTAAATTCTGCAGGAGGTAAATTACTCTCAGGCCCAGTATCAAGCCTGAGGAGACCTATGGCTGCAGATAAATAATACTAGTAGAAATCTAAATTTTCAGCTGATTATATTTCTCCAGTAGCATTATACTAAGGAGATTACAGCTGACTATACCAACAGAGGTTGATGTTAGTATCATCATTTAAAGCTGAAGATGAGTTCATGAGGCCTCAGTGGCAAATCAGTGAACAGTAGCCTAAAACAGCTACAAGTCACTGCGACCAATGTCACTGAACCCCCTGCAGTCTCAGAACCATACTTTACTTTATTGATGAGCTATTCAATCTTCTGAATCAATTAACTAAATTAAACCCCAATAAATCTGATGACTGATTTGATACATTTATTATTTAATCAAGATGTATTCCATGGGCCTCAGTGTTTATATATCAGTGACCAGTTACCTGAACAAACTTCAAGTTATATCGAATGTCACTGATCTCACTGCAGTCCCTGAATCATACTTGACTGTAGTACTTCATCACATTCAGTCTTCTGGGTTAAATAATATGTAATTAGGCTTGAATTTTAGCCTTTCAAGAGTTAACAGGGAAATGAAATCGCATTAGACTTCTAACCCCTGCAACTCTAGTATGGGACATCCGTCCTGTACGAACAGACGCACAAATGTGTGAGTACTAACTACTAACATCAAATTAATCTAATAATTCGAAGGAGGAGTATCAGTGTTCGTCTGTTCTAAATAGGACTTCGACCCGTGAGCAGCCCCCCCGGGGAATTATGTCGGAAAATCCGACACCATTTAATAATATCATACAGGCAGATAATATTGCTGTGTTGTATACACAAGTTAACCCATAGAAAATGTAACTTGCAGTGGAATTTCCGTCTATAGAAAATGGGATATCATTACCACATACTATTATAAATTCACCACCTATTATGGTGGGAATTATTCTTAAATACATTAGTCTTTGGACTTTACCATCATAAAAACTTCTCATATAAATTAACTTAATTATCAGAATTAAAATAGAGTAAATGTGACCCTTCTATCACTTACTGTCATCTGGACAATGTAGGCCAGTAGCGTCAGGGAGGAGGGAGTGGTCAGCCATTGTTATTGTTAGACCACAGAGGCGCACGGGAGCAAATACGGCTCCTGTTAATTTCTCTTGGACGAAGTGTTATTGAAACCAAAGGTGTACCATTATCAACACGCTGTCAACAAATACAAGCTAAGTGTTCTGCTGAAACCCAATTATCTAATCATTTTTGGCCATTAATGTCAGTAGATAGGGTGAGCCGGTTAGAATACGAACTGCCTCTTAAGAAAAGGTAATTAAGCCTAGGTCTTTATGGTTCCTTGTACAGTGTTTTCTCTGATATAGCTGTCATATATTAGGATTCTGGCTTCATAGCTAGCGCCCTTTTGACAGGTCAAGACGAGGAAGCATGCTTTGTGTAACAGTTACTGGGTGATGGAAGCTACCTCAAAGAGGATAATTTGGTGTCTACATCCTGGTTATACCTGGTGGACTAAGGCCTGCTGTACAATAAGATAAGGAACCTCTTCAATGTACACTAATGTGTAGTTAATACTGTAGTTCGATTGGCTGCATATATATAAATTCAATATAAACCCCCCTAATGTGTAGAGGATCGATTTGTGAGATTACTGCAGAAATACAGTCCACTTATCATCATACCAATTGCTATCGAAGTATACAAATTAACGTAAATATAAATCTATATAAACTCATATAAATTAAATAAATATAAATCTCACAGGTTGGTTCCCACAGCAGTCTTGCCTAGCGCCTCACCCAGCAGTCTTGCCTCACCCGGCAGTATTGCCTCACCTGGCTGTCTTACCACACCCAGCAGTCATGCCTTACCCAGCAGTTATGCCTCACCCGGCAGTCTTGCCTCACCCGGCAGTATTGCCTCACTTGGCTGTCTTACCTCACCCAGCAGTCATGCCTTACCCAGCAGTTATGCCTCACCCGGCAGTCTTGCCTCAACCAGCAGTCATTCCTCACCCAGCAGTCTTGCCTCACCTGACAGTCTTGCCTCACCCGGCAGTCTTGCCTCACCCAGCAGTCATGCCTCACTCTGCAGTCATGCCTCACTCAGCAGTCTTGCCTCACTCAGCAGTCGTGCCTCACTCAGCAATCATGCCTCACTCAGCAGTCATGCCTCACTCAGCAGTCATGACTCACCCGGCAGTCTTGCCTCACCCAGCAGTCATGCCTCACTCAGCAGTCAAGCCCCACTCGGCAGTCTTGCCTCACTCAGCAGTCTTGCCTCACTCAGCAATCATGCCTCACTCAGCAGTCATGCCTTATCTGACAGTCTTCCCTCACCCAGCAGTCTTGCCTCACCCAGAAATCATGCCTCACTCAGCAGTCATGCCTCACCCAGCAGTCTTGCCTCACCCAGCAGTCTTGCCTCACCCAGCAGTCATGCCTCACCCAGCAGTCATGCCTCACGGAGCACTCATGTCTCACCCAGCAGTCTTGCCTCACCCGGCAGTCTTGCCTCTCCCAGGAGACTTGCCTCACCCAGTAGTCTTGTCTCACCCAGCAGTCTTGCCTCACCCAACAGTCTTGCCTCACCCGGCAGTCTTGCCTCACACGGCCGTCTTGCCTCACCCGGCTTTCTTGCCTCACCCAGCAGTCTTGCCTCACCCAGTAGTCTTGTCTCACCCAGCAGTCTTGCCTCACCCAACAGTCTTGCCTCACCCGGCAGTCTTGCCTCACACGGCCGTCTTGCCTCACCCGGCTTTCTTGCCTCACCCAGCAGTCTTGCCTCACACAGCAGTCTTGCCTCACCCAGCAGTCTAGCCTCACTTAGCAGTCTTGTCTCACCCGGCAGTCTTGCCTTACCTGACAGCCTTGCCTCACCTGGCTGTCTTACCTCACCCAGCAGTCATGCCTCACCTAGCAGTCATGCCTCACCCAGCAGACTTGCCTCACCCAGCAGTCATTCCTCACCCAGCAGTCTTGCCTCACCTGACAGTCTTGCCTCACCCGGCAGTCATGCCTCACCCAGCAGTCATGCCTCACTCTGCAGTCATGCCTCACTCAACAGTCTTGCCTCACCCGGAAGTCATGCCTCACCCAGCAGTCATGCCAAATTCAGCAGTCATGCCTCACTCAGCAGTCATGCCTCACTCAGCAGTCTTGTCTCACCCAGCAGTCTTGCCTCACCCAGCAGTTTGGCCTCACTCAACAGTCTTGCCTCATATAGCAGTCTTGCCTCACCCAGCAGTCTTGCCTCACCCAGCAGTCTTGCCTCACCCAGCAGTCTTGCCTCACTCAGCAGTCTTGTCTCACCCAGCAGTCATGCCTCACCCAGCAGTCTTGCCGCACACAGCAGTCTTGCCTCACCCATCAGTCTTGCCTCTCCCAGCAGTCTTGCCTCACCCGGCAGTCTTGCCTTACCCGGCAGTCTTGCCTCACCCAGCAGTTATTCCCCGCCCAGCAGTCTTGCCTCACCTGACAGTCTTGCCTCACCTGGCAGTCATGCCTCACCCCACAGTCATGCCTCACCCCGCAGTCATGCCTCACTCAGCAGTCATGCCTCACTCAGCAGTCTTGCCTCTCTCAGCAGTCATGCCTCACTCAGCAGTCATGCCTTACTCAGCAGTCATGCCTCACCGGCAGTCTTGCCTCACCCAGCAGTCATGCCTCACCCGGCAGTCTTGTCTCACCCAACACTCATGTCTCTCCCAGCAGTCTTGCCTCACCCAGCAGTCATGCCTCACTCAGCAGTCATGCCTCACTCAGCAGTCTTGTCTCACCCAGCAGTCTTGCCTCACCCAGCAGTTTGGCCTCACTCAACAGTCTTGCCTCATATAGCAGTCTTGCCTCACCCAGCAGTCTTGCCTCACCCAGCAGTCTTGCCTCACCCAGCAGTCTTGCCTCACTCAGCAGTCTTGTCTCACCCAGCAGTCATGCCTCACCCAGCAGTCTTGCCGCACACAGCAGTCTTGCCTCACCCATCAGTCTTGCCTCTCCCAGCAGTCTTGCCTCACCCGGCATTCTTGCCTTAACCGGCAGCCTTGCCTCACCCAGCAGTTATTCCCCGCCCAGCAGTCTTGCCTCACCTGACAGTCTTGCCTCACCTGGCAGTCATGCCTCACCCCGCAGTCATGCCTCACCCCGCAGTCATGCCTCACTCAGCAGTCATGCCTCACTCAGCAGTCTTGCCTCTCTCAGCAGTCATGCCTCACTCAGCAGTCATGCCTTACTCAGCAGTCATGCCTCACCGGCAGTCTTGCCTCACCCAGCAGTCATGCCTCACCCGGCAGTCTTGTCTCACCCAACACTCATGTCTCTCCCAGCAGTCTTGCCTCACCCAGCAGTCTTGCCTCAATCAGCAGTCATGTCTCACCCAGCAGTCTTGCCTCACCCGGCAGTCTTGCCTCACCCTGCAGTCTTGCCTCACCCAGCAGTCTTGCCTCACCTGCAATCATGCCTCATATATCAGTCTTGCCTCACCCATCTGTCTTGCCTCACCTGGCAGTCTTGCCTCAGCAGGCAGTCTTGCCTCACCCGGTAGTTTTGCCTCACCTGGCAGTCTTGTCTCACCCAGCAGTCATGCCTCAACCAGCAGTCATTCCTCACTCAGCATTCATTCCTCACCCAGCAGTCATTCCTCACCCAACAGTCATGCCTCACCCAGCAGTCATGCCTCACTCAGCAGTCATGCCTCACCCACCAGTCTTGCCTCACCCAGCAGTCATGTCTCACCCAGCAGTCACGCCTCTCCCAGCAGTCATGCCTCACCTGGCAGTCTTACCTCACCCAGCAGTCATGCCTCATTCAATAGTCATGCGTCACCCGGCAGTCATGCCTCACCCGGCAGTCTTGTCTCATCCAGCAGTCATGTCTCATCTGGCAGTCATGCCTCACCCGGCAGTCTTGCCTCACCCGGCAGTCTTGTGTCACCTGGCAGTCTAGCCTCACCAGGCAGTCTAGCCTCACCAGGCAGTCTTGCCTCACCTGGCAGTCTTGCCTTACCCGGCAGTCTTGTCTCACCCAGCAGTCTTGCCTCACCCGGCAGTCTTGCCTCACCCAGCAGTCTTACCTCCCCCAGCAGTCATGCCTCACCCGGCAGTCTTGTCTCATCCAGCAGTCATGTCTCATCCGGCAGTCATGCCTCACCCGGCAGTCTTGCCTCACTCGGCAGTTTTGCCTCACCCGGCAGTCAGGCCTCACACGGCAGTCTTGCCTCACCCGGCAGTCTTGCCTCACCCGGCAGTCTTGTCTCACCTGGCAGTCTTGCCTCACTCGGCCGTCTTGTAACACCCGGCAGTTTTGCCTCACCCAGCAGTCTTGTCTCACCCATCAGTCTTGTCTCACCTGGCAGTTTTGCCTCACCCGGCAGTCTTCCCTCACCTGGCAGTCGTGCCTATCAGCAGTCTCGTCTCACTCGGCAGTCTCGTCTCACTCGGCAGTCTTGCCTCCCCCGGCAGTCTTGCCTGACCTGGCAGTCTTGCCTCACCCAGCAGTCTTGCCTCACCCGGCAGTCTTGCCTCACCCAGCAGTCTTGCCTCACCCGGCAGTCTTGCCTCACCCGGCAGTCTTGCCTCACCCAGTATTCTTGTCTCACCCAGCAGTCTTGCCTCACCCGGCAGTCTTGCCTCACCCAGCAGTCTTGCCTCACCCGGCAGTCTTGCCTCACCCGGCAGTCTTGCCTCACCGAGCAGTCTTGCCTCACCCAGCAGTCTTGCCTCACCCAGCAGTCATGCCTCATCCGGCAGTCTTGCCTCACCCAGCAGTCTTGCCTCACCTGGCTGTCTTACCTCACCCAGTAGTCATGCCTCACCTAGAAGTCATGCCTCACTCGGCAGTCTTGCCTCACCCAGCAGTCATTCCTCACATAGTAGTCTTGCCTCACCTGACAGTCTTGCCTCACCCGGCAGTCATGGCTCACTCAGCAGTCGTGCCTCACTCAGCAGTCATGCCTCACTTAGCAGTCATGCCTCACGCAGCAGTCATTCCTCACCCAGCAGGCATGCCTCACCCAGCAGTCATGCCTCACTCAGCAGTCATGCCTCACCTGGTAGTCTTACCTCTCCCAGCAGTCATGTCTCACCCAGCAGTCATGCTTCACCCAGCAGTCATGCCTCACCCAGCAGTCATGCCTCTCCCAGCAGTCATGCTTCACATGGTAGTCTTGCCTCACCCAGCAGTCATGCCTCATCCAGCAGTCATGCGCCACCCGGCAGTCATTCCTCACCCGGCAGACTTGTCTCATCCATCAGTCATGCCTCATGCGGCAGTCATGCCTCACCCGGCAGTCTTGCCTCATCCGCCAGTTTTGCCTCACCCGGCAGTCAAGCATCACACGGCAGTCTTGCCTCACCCGGCAGTCTTGCCTCACCCGGCAGTCTTGTCTCACCTGGCAGTCTTGCCTCACTCGGCAGTCTTGTTACACCCGTCAGTCTTGCCTCTGCTAGCAGTCTTGTCTCACCCAGCAGTCTTGTCTCACCTGGCAGTCTTGCCTCTAAATGGGCTAATCGTGTACTCTAGAGGAGGTGGGCTAATCATGCACTCCTGTGGAGGAGTTGGGCTAATTGTGCACTCTAGTAGAGGATGCC
The DNA here is from genome assembly GCF_040958095.1 of Procambarus clarkii. NCBI lineage: Eukaryota > Metazoa > Arthropoda > Malacostraca > Decapoda > Cambaridae > Procambarus > Procambarus clarkii. The sequence goes on from NC_091187.1 coordinate 33,847,631, forward strand.
GGCCACCCAGCCACAGCCTGGGCAGGCTGTGGGCTTGCTTCCAGTACGACCTTTGATCCTCTGTGTCTGTGTGTGATATCTGCTGCCGAATCCTCTCGAATCAACAGTTCACTGGATATATATGGGAAATGGATCTAAACCGCCCACCAGTAAGGTAGCCTCAGGCTTTCTCCCTAAAACCCAGGCAGTGGTATGTCTGAAGGACACACCGCTGTCTGCTTCAGACACACCGCTGGAGTGTGTCTGAAGCACACACCCCATCCAGCCGTCTGCAATTATCGGCTTTGCAGAAGGCAAGGTCACCTAACCTCACCTGACCCTTGGTAAAACTGTGTGGTCATTACTCTAAAAGGTGAGATCCCCTTAATTACTACGGCCAGCACACCTGGTGTTCTCAAATTTTCTGACTGACTGTTGTTTGTGAATATCATTCTAACCCATTTATAGTGTTACATCTCCCCGTCACCCCCTTAATAAAGTTTTTGCAACACTAGTAATGCAAGTAAGCTGGGAACGAAAACTTTATACAAAAAAATTACATCCTAACTACACAAAAAAACATCATCCTACTGTAAAAATTTAATATTTGACCAGACATCTGGAATCTCTGGCTGGGAGACATCACTACTTGGTCTTGTAGATATTCCTGTGACGCCAGTCTTCAACGAAACTGCATCAGTCGTCTCTCCATTGTTGACGTACAACAATGCCGTAGCTACCCTGGAAACTGTACTTCTTGCACTGCGCACTGGTCCGTATGATGGTTGACCCAGTTGATCTTGAATTGGCCCTATGTCCGTCACCATAATGGCCGTATCTTTGAGTTCTTCACAGCATATAGGGACTGCAAGTTTCGAAACCTCCATATAGTTAGCACCGTAAAATCCATTCTACTTTTGGCCTCCCTGTTGCTCCAGCACGCCTACTTCAGAAAGTCACTTCTGACAGCCACATCAAGTCTGCACGACACAGGAGGAATCCTTCAACAGAGCGACAGGCTCGTCGGAGCGGCGGCTACTTAAGGGAAACGTTCCCGTCTTGCAAATACGCTCCACGCAATGATGTTGACACTAGCGAGGGACACTAGGCATCGTGTCTTTATCTTCTATCGTCTGTCTTCTTTCCTCTCTCTTCTGTTGCCCAATAGGATAGTCGCGGGTCGTTGACACGCGACCTGGGGTCAACTGGGGGTCCGTCCTGGGGTATCTCCTGGGGTCCACCCTGGGGACAGGAGTCGTTGTTGTTGTTCTTTCTCCTACAGGCCTCCTACAGGAGGCCTGGTCGAGGACCGGGCCGCGAGGACACTAAAGCCCCGAAATCATCTCAAGATAACAGTGGATCGTCTGGGGTAGTCTGCAGGACGACCTGTGGTCCACTGGGGTCCCGATGGCAGTGGGACATCATCCTCTGGGGTCCAGTATGGTTGTACTAGAGAAGGGCGACAGACAACCTGGGATCCAATGTTGATCAACCGAGAGGGCTGCATCTTGGGGTCCCCCCGGGGTGGTGGTGGAGGTGATGAGCGCTGGTGAGTGTGGTACAAAGCAGCTGTTTCCTTCCTCTGTATATGTGAGCTTCTTGTTACCTATCGTACGTTACGGCTCGTGATCCTACAGCAGCCAAACTTTAATAAGTCTAGGGATACGACACAACTGCTGTTCTCAATAGCGAATCACCAGTATAACCCCTTAATGGGTAATGAGCATAAAATAGAATCTTCATAGGACTGAAGAATAAAGACTAAGCATATATATATAATTTATATTAAATAAATCTCAAAGGCAAACAGATGATTATATGGTCACAATATATATCACATTAAAAATATCACTGTAACTTCCAGACATTAAATCAATACTAAGAATAATTATGGCTATGACAGAACAACTGAACTTAACTTCAACAAGTGTTATCTCCCTGGTTTCTGCTCAGCTACTGAACTACAATATGCGAGTCAAAAAACACATTGCCTTGCCCCGCGAATAAATTGCCAAAGTTACAATATTTATTATTTCAACAATGGAGTACTACATTGTGACAAGAGTAATCTTAAACTAACTTAATGAATAATTAGTACATATTGATATAGACAAACAAAGCAATTGTTTCTTTACATAGTAATTAAAATATGCATACAGAAAGAAATAATGGCATGCACACCCAGCAACGGACGATCCCACGACAATTTGCCAGATACAGTTCACTCAATTATTATTTCACTCTGTTACCCACTTATGATCACATATAAATCATTAGTTCCCGTGGGAAAACTGATCACACAAAGAAATAAACAATCATTCCCACGATACGCTGGGCCTAACGCCAACACTGTAACATGAATGTGCATTTGCATAGAACATATAAGTATAACAATATACATGCTTGTAATTTACATACAATTATAAATGTACATATTAATATATTCACTTACGTATCTTATAAGGGTACGTAACACTTCCACCTCCAAGAAAAAAAATGCAATGGATTGAAGATCAATGGCATTTTTTCAGAAGTAAAAATGTTAAGTAAAAAGAAACATTTCATTTATGGTACATCAAAACTTCTTGACAAAGCATCAGCAATAACATTTTGTCTGCCTGGAATATGTTTGATTTCTACATTAAATTCCTGCAAAAACAATGACCATCGCAGAATTCGTTGGTTCTTGACTTTCATCATATTTATAAAGATAAGGGGGTTGTGGTCTGTAAATACTAACACTTTATTTCCTTATAAGTAAATCTCAAACTTCTTGATTGACAATATAAGACCCAACGCCTCCTTTTCTACCACGGAATAATTTCTCTGAGCTGCATTAAATTTTCTGGAATAGTAATACACAGGATGCTCAATCTGGTCTAAACCAACTTGAATAAGCACAGCACCTATTCCAACATCTGACGCATCAATGTGTAATATAAATGGTTTATCAAATTGGGGACTAGCAAGAATAGGTGAGGTGGACAATATGCCCTTTAGGTTCTGAAAAGCATTCTGACAATCTTGTGTCCACTGAAACTTTACTTGCTTGCGTAACAAGTTTGTCAAAGGAGCAGCTACTGTTGAAAAATTTCTACAATAACGCCTATAGTATGCACACATACCAATAAACCGTTGGACTCCTTTCTTATTGGTCAACACTGGGTAGTCCACAATTGCTTGAATCTTATCTTGTAAGGGGATAATCTTACCTTGTCCCACCTCGTGGCCAAGATAAGTTATCGTACCTTTTGCCCAACTACACTTATTCATATTTATGGTTAACTTTGCGTTTTCTAACACTGTAAACAAGTTCTTAAGGCCTAAGAGATGATCGGCCCAATTCTTACTGTACAAAACAATGTCATCAAGGTAGGCCCTACAATCTGGCACATCCTTGAGTAAGAAATTCATAAGTCTTTGAAAAGTAGCAGGTGCATTTCTCAAACCGAATGGCATGACATTAAATTCATACGCACCATCAGGTGTAACAAAAGCAGTAACCTCTCTAGCATACTCTGTTAATGGAATTTGATAATACCCTTTTGACAAATCAAGCTTACTTACATATTCGGCATGACCTATGGACTCAATACATTCTTCCAACAAGGGTAAAGGAAAAACGTCCACTGTAGTGTTCTTGTTCAGTTTCCTGTAATCCACTCACAATCTCCAGGTTCCATCTGGTTTTGGCACTAACAAACACGGAGAGCTCCAAGTACTTTGACTTGGCCGAATGAAATCATTCTGGAGCAGATATTCCACTTCTGCTTGCATAATTTTCCTCTTTTCGGGATTCACTCGGTACGGATGTTGTCGAATGGGGGTGCTGTCCAGGAGCTGAATGTCGTGTGTGATGAGGTGGGTCTGGGTAGGAACCTCCCCAAACAGAGATGTATGGTTGTCCAGCAGAACCTGGAACTCATCACGTTGTTCCTCCTGTAAATGACATAGCATCTCCCTGCCATTGGAACTGGAACTGAGAAGTGGGATATTAACAACATGTCCCTCACTACAATCATCCTCAGGTGGTAACTCTTCCCGACTAAAACAAGCTACTACACCAGGTCCAACATAAGCTTTTAATCTGTTAATGTGCACAGTCATTTGGGGTTCTGAAAGATTAGTGTTAATTAGTTTATAAGTTAGGTCTCCCACCTTGTCTACCACTTGGTAGGGTCCTGCGAACTTATGGGACATGGAAGTCCCCATACGATGTTTCAACACCAACACCAAATCTCCGACATCAAACGACCTTAGCTTAGCTTTGAACTTCTTGTCATATCGTACTTTCATGGCTTGTTGAGTCCTTCCCAGATGTTCTTTCGCCAACTCACGAGCCCAACACAACTTAGCCTTGACCTCGCTCAAATACAATCCGCTCTGATGAACAGAGACATCTCCCAACAACTTTTCTTGTAGCATTTTAAGAGGACCTCTTACTTGGTGACCAAACACTAGTTCAAAGGGTGAACAGCCCAATGACTCTTGTAGCCCTTCTCTAGCAGCAAACAACACAAAGGGGAGATTCTCATCCCAATTACGTGGATGAGTTTCTCCGGTTGTCTTTAGCATTTGTTTCAAAGTCTGGTGGAAACGTTCAAGTCCACCTTGGCTTTGTCGATGATATTGACTGGACAATTTGTGCCGAATCCCTCGGGATTCGCAAAAAGTTCTGAAAACTTTAGAAACAAAATTTCCCCCATTATCACTCTGAATAACTCTAGGCATTCCAAACAACGAAAATAATCTTTCAAGACACTTGATGAGATTATGAGCCTTGGTATTCCGTAGAGCATAAGCTTCAGGAAATCTAGTAGTCATACACATGAGAGTGAACAAAAACATGTTACCCGATTTAGTCTTAGGTAAAGGACCCACACAATCAATTACAACATGAGTAAATGGTTCATCAGGAACTACAATAGGTTGCAATGGTGCTCTAGGTACAGATTGATTTGGTTTACCAACAATTTGACAGGGTATACAGTTATGACAATATCTGACCACGTCTTTCTTTAACTTTGGCCAGAAAAAATATTTACTTATCTTATGGTACATATTCGTGATACCTTGATGACCTCCCATGGGGTCATCATGTGCAGCCTGCAGGACCTGCCTACGATAATCATTGGGGACAACGAGTTGGGTTCTAATCTCACAATCCTCTGAAGAGGGAGTTCCCTTGGGTCTCCACCTTCTCATCAGAAGTCGATCCTTGAAGAAGAAACCCGTCCCTTCCTCCAATGCATCAATATTATCAGGAGCCTCAGAAATACACTTACTTAAACTAGGATCAGTAGTCTGTACAACACTTAAGGGCAATGACTCAGACTCAGCAGCGAGCGGGCAAGAACCTAGTAGCTTTATCTCTTTTCCCGATTGATCAGAATAAAATGGAGTCATAGCTACTTCGGCCTCACTCTCGACAACTGGCGCACTAGAGACAAGCGGGCAAGGTACAGATAGTTCAGCCTCCTCACCTTCACTTTCCTTGTGATTTAGGTTCGGCGGGGCTTCTACTACGGCCTCACTCTCATCATCCAGTCGAGTCATAAAAGAATCCTCAAGATCCACCTCCCACTCCTTTACTGAAGGGGTCCTGGTCTTGGGATCAGCAACCTTAGTGAAGACAGGATTACTCTCACCTGTTTTTCCCATTGATCTAGTAACAACACAAGCAGGGTAAATAATATCATCATCTGCTTCCGGTTGAGCTAATACATTATGGGGTTTAGTTAACATGATGGGACACTTGGGCCCTACAACCATTTGGTTGCCAAAATCATTACCTAGAATAATGTCTACCCCAGGAATGGGCAGTTGTTTACTTACACCAACATTACACCATCCTGAAGTATATTTAGAATCAAGGTTAACTTGCAATAAGGACACTGGTTGCACACTTCCGGCAATACCCTGGAGAAGCACAACTTCACCCAGATCTCGGGTGTCAACATCATCAAGTACCTTCTGGGTAATAAGAGACTGTGAAGCTCCAGTATCACGGAGTAATTGAACAGTCTTATGTCTACCATTAGTACATAATAAGGTACCTGTGGACATATAGGGTTTGAATTCAGCCATCCAATTGGGACTGACTGTAATACATGAAGAATTAATAGGTTGCACTCCTTTACTCATAATAAGACCAGTTGGTCGGAGTTCAGGATGCAAACTAAAACATGAAGAAATCACATGCCCCCTTCTCTTACAATGGGTACAATGTTTGACAGTGGACACACTGGTATAACCAACTGCCGGTTTAGAATTAGCATTACTAGGCTTAGATGATCCTGGCAATGGAGTAACCATCTTAGGGTTAGTAAGAGAAGAGTTCACGGGAGTAACTGTCGCACCAGGAGGAGACTTATACTGATAAGGAGTACGGTGAGCATTGAAATTTACTCTACGACTAGACTTAGGTGAAGTGGCCATAAACGGGGCCTTAGTCAGCAACTCATGCTCATCCGCGAGCTTTGACAGCTCATCAATATCGGTTACATTCTTTTGTTCTGCCATAAAAGTAGACAACTGGTCTGGAAGACAGGACAATACTTCTTCCATTATGAGAAGATTCTTTAGAGCATCAAAATCAGTGACTGCAAGTGACTTTAACCATCTGTTGCAAAAATTCGTCTTCTGACGAGTAAAATCTGCTATTGTTTGATCCTTGATTCTCCTTAGGTTCCTGAACTTTTGCCTGTGTGCCTCTGGATTTAGCTGGTATGCATTGAGGATGCTTTTCTTTACAAAGTCATAATCAAAACTATGAGCGTCAGGGAGGGATGTGAAAACCTCCTGACTACGCCCCTTGAATTGAGACTGCATAATGGCTACCCACTGATCCCTTGGCCAGTTCATACTGATGGCAATTTTATTAAAATGTGCAAAGAAAACCTCAGGATCTTCCTCATTGAACTTGGGCAACTCTATATACTTATTCATCCTGATGGGATTATTATCACTATTTGTTGAAACATTACTAGTATTTCCATGCCCAGCTGCCATACGCTGTGATTCAAGCTTGAAGTTAGTGTCAGCCATTTGTTGTTGAATCTCTAATTGTTGCTTCTTTGTGGCTTCAAGTTGCAACTCAATTAAAACTCTCTGGTTTTGTGCCGCAATTTCTAAACGCCTAGTCTCCAGCTCCCTTTGCTGAGCTTCAGCTTCTAATATTTGCTGTTCTTTTTGAGCTTCAAGCTCTAATTGGCGAGCTTCTAACTCAAGACGCTTTAACGTCATCTGATCACTCGACTCCTCTCTTAACTCCTCTAGAATTTCTTCATCTAAATCCCCATTCTCAACAAAATGCGTCACAATGACTTTCAATATTTGGGCTTTAACCATTCTATTGCTGGCGGTCAAATCCAACTGATTTGCCATTTGTATTAACTCAGTCTTTTTAAGGTTCTGAATCCCTTCAAAGTCTGGGTGAGCCACCAACGCTGCAACTTTCTCCTCCATCGTTACTAACACTTGGCACTTAATTCACAAAATAATTAAACACAATGGCACTGCACTACACTTCACTGTAAAATTGTCACCACACTGAAAATTCGCTTGGCCTCACTGCACAAACAAAATATATAGGATGACTTACCTCAAAATCGTGAAACGTTGTTACTTGACACACAGGAAGGCTTGCTTGGCACATGGAATAGTTCTTAAGAAACACACAGAGACACTTGACACACTGGTACCTAGGAAGGCAAGGTTAGATTAGCATAGTTAAGTTAAAATGGGACAATATATCCCGGACAGGCCCCCATAACTCTTTGTTACCTATCGTACGTTACGGCTCGTGATCCTACAGCAGCCAAACTTTAATAAGTCTAGGGATACGACACAACTGCTGTTCTCAATAGCGAATCACCAGTATAACCCCTTAATGGGTAATGAGCATAAAATAGAATCTTCATAGGACTGAAGAATAAAGACTAAGCATATATATATAATTTATATTAAATAAATCTCAAAGGCAAACAGATGATCATATGGTCACAATATATATCACATTAAAAATATCACTGTAACTTCCAGACATTAAATCAATACTAAGAATAATTATGGCTATGACAGAACAACTGAACTTAACTTCAACAAGTGTTATCTCCCTGGTTTCTGCTCAGCTACTGAACTACAATATGCGAGTCAAAAAACACATTGCCTTGCCCCGCGAATAAATTGCCAAAGTTACAATATTTATTATTTCAACAATGGAGTACTACATTGTGACAAGAGTAATCTTAAACTAACTTAATGAATAATTAGTACATATTGATATAGACAAACAAAGCAATTGTTTCTTTACATAGTAATTAAAATATGCATACAGAAAGAAATAATGGCATGCACACCCAGCAACGGACGATCCCACGACAATTTGCCAGATACAGTTCACTCAATTATTATTTCACTCTGTTACCCACTTATGATCACATATAAATCATTAGTTCCCGTGGGAAAACTGATCACACAAAGAAATAAACAATCATTCCCACGATACGCTGGGCCTAACGCCAACACTGTAACATGAATGTGCATTTGCATAGAACATATAAGTATAACAATATACATGCTTGTAATTTACATACAATTATAAATGTACATATTAATATATTCACTTACGTATCTTATAAGGGTACGTAACACTTCTCTCCTTGACACAGATCTGGGAATGAACATAAAATCAACAATATCTGTGTTCCACAACTGTTGTGTGACCCAACAAGTGCAATAAGGTTCACACAGCTCAGTCATAATGCTCTCCTACTGGCAACAACTCTCCAAATTTATCCCTAATGAATTCGAACCAAAACACTTACTCTAGGAATATGTCCCAAGAACATACAATTAGGGGAAACTTAGAAATTACAAAGGGAACTTACTTTATAACTTAAGAGAAACTCGATTTAAAACTATTCCGGTCCGTCCCTTCTGGCCCACACTTTCGCTCACGATCCTAGGCAACTACATCCACCTAGATTCCAACAGTCCGAAAAATGCTTTCCTCGGTCAACGGTCAAACTAGAGAGCGGAATAATTATCGAATTCTACTATCCGACACTACTGATACTCCGTTTGCTAAAAATCACTAGGCCATCCCTCGGTTAATCTCGGTAAATATCATGGCTTTACCGTAAAGTCTAGCAGTTGGGTCGCCTAACACGCCCTCGGTGATGATAATAGCATCCTATTTATTTCCCGGCCCAGACAATTCGAACACAGAATTGCTGTTGCAAAAACCCACTCAACACCCTCGTCCGTAGTTGCAGAGTCAAGTAATAAGTACTCTGTCCAACTAACCAAGGCGGCCCCCGTATACTCCTAACTTATATGCCTACACTTAACTGCCTAACTTACTGCCTAACTTACTGCCAAACTTACTGCCTAACTTAACTACCTAACTTAAACTATAGTTGGTGATCGAATGGCCAAGACGCATGAGCTTTCAGCAATTTTCATACAACAAAATTGGTGAAACCACCGCTGTGCACCATTGTAATGGGGAGCCGGGGAAATAACTCTCTCTTGTCCATTATCCCGTCATAATGTCTTTTTAAAACTGTGATCATTACTCTAAAAGGTGAGATCCCCTTAATTACTACGGCCAGCACACCTGGTGTTCTCAAATTTTCTGTCTGACTGACTGTTGTTTGTGAATATCATTCTAATACATTTATAGTGTTACAAGCAGCACATGGTCAAAGGAGGAGCTAGATAGTAAACGAGAAGGTCTTATAACAATAATGCGAGAGATCATAGCGAGAGCGGATAACAATAGTTCACGACTGTTGATAGTCGGCGACTTCAACTTGAAATCCATAGACTGGGAAGCATATGAAGCTAAAACAGAAGATTTTTGGACCTGTAAATTTGTAGACCTCATCCTGGAAACATTCTTGTATCAACATGTTAAACAAGCTACGAGGATGAGGGAAGGGGACGTTCCCTCCATGCTAGATTTGATATTTACCAGGAAGGAGGAAGAAATATTTGACATTCAGTACCTTCCTCCCTTGGGTAAAAGTGACCATGTCTTTTTGGGAATAAAGTATGCAATGCGTTATAATCTGGAAGAAAATATGAAGGCTGATGCAATTGAAAAAACTAACTTTAGGAGAGGACATTATGGCAACCTTAGAATTTTTTTTAGTGAGTATAATTGGACAGACTTGTTGCTAGGCAAGGAAGTGAATGAGATGTATGTCAAGTTTTGTGAAATATATGATAAAGGCACAAAAAAATTATACCAAAACAGAGATGCAGAACTAGGAAACAGGATTGGTTCAACAGAAATTTCGAGAGGGCCAGAGACCAAAAGACACAAAAATGGAATCAATACAGGAAGAGGCCAAGCCCCCAAGCATACCAGCGATACAAAGATGCGAGAAACAACTACACGGCAGTGAGGAGAGAGGCAGAAAGAAATTTTGAAAAAGGGATTGCAGACAAATGTAAAACAGAACCAGGTCTATTCTATAAATTCATAAACAACAAATTGCAGGTAAAAGATAATATTCAGAGGTTGAAAATGGGAAATAGATTCACGGAAAATGAAAAGGAAATGTGTGAAACATTAAACGAAAAGTTCCAAAGTGTGTTTGTACAAAATGAAATCTTCAGGGAACCAGATAAAATAAGAATTCCAGAGAACAACATAGAGCACATAGAGGTGTCCAGAGACGAAGTGGAAAAAATGCTCAAGGAGCTAAATAAGAACAAAGCAGTTGGTCCAGATGGAGTTTCACCATGGGTTCTGAGAGAATGTGCACCTGAGCTCAGCATTCCACTTCAACTGATTTTTCAGGCATCCCTGTTTACAGGAGTTGTAGCTGATGTGTGGAAAAAGGCTAACATAGTTCCAATCTACAAAAGTGGAAGCAGGGAAGACCCCCTTAATTATGGACCAGTATCATTGACAAGTGTAATAGTCAAAATATTGGAAAAAATAATTTAAACTAAATGGTTAGAACACCTGGAGAGAAATGATATAATATCAGACAGACAGTATGGTCTTCGATCTGGAAGATCCTGTGTATCGAATTTACTGTTTCTATGATTGAGCAACAGAGATATTACAGGAAAGAGATGGTTGGGTTGACTGCATCTATCGGGACCTAAAAAAGGCTTTCGACAGAGTTCCACATAAGAGGTGGTTCTGGAAACTGAAAAATATTGGAGGCGTGACAGGTAAGCTTCTAACATGGATGAAAAATTTTCTGACTGATAGAAAAATGAGGGCAGTGATCAGAGGCAATGTATCGGACTGGAGAAATGTCACAAGTGGAGTACCACAGGGTTCAGTTCTTGCACCAGTGATGTTTATTGTCTACATAAATGATCTACCAGTTGGTATACAGAATTATATGAACATGTTTGCTGATGATGCTAAGATAATAGGAAGGATAAGAAACTTAGATGATTGTCATGCCCTTCAAGGTGACCTGGACAAAATAAGTATATGGAGCACCACTTGGCAAATGGAATTTAATGTTAATAAATGCCATGTTATGGAATAGGGAATAGGAGAACATAGACCTCACACAACCTATATATTATGTGAGAAATCTTTAAAGAATTCTGATAAAGAAAGAGATCTAGGGGTGGTTCTAGATAGAAAACTATCACCTGAGGACAACATAAAGAATATTGTGCGAGGAGCCTATGCCACGCTCTCTAACTTCAGAATTGCTTTTAAATACATTGATGGCGATATAGTAAAGAAATTATTCACGACTTTTGTTAGGCCAATGCTAGAATATGCAGCGGTTGTGTGGTGCCCATATCTTAAGAAGCACATTAACAAACTAGAAAAGGTGCAAAGACATGCTACTAAGTGGCTTCCAGAACTGAAGGGCAAGAGCTACGAGGAGAGGTTAAAGGCATTAAATATGCCAAAACTTGAAGACAGAAGAAAAAGAGGTGATATGATCACTACATACAAAATAGTAACAGGAATTAATAAAATCGATAGGGAAGATTTCCTGAGACCTGGAACTTTAAGAACAAGAGGTCATAGATTTAAACTAGCTAAACACAGATGCCAAAGAAATATCAGAAAATTCACTTTCGCAAACAGAGTCGTAGGCCAATATGCAATTTTTTTTCCAATAATTCTTGTTAGGTTTATCTGTTTCTTCCCGGACACTGGGTGTATGTCTGCCAGCAGAACATTTCTAATAGTCATGCGATCTGTGAGAGAAGGTCTAAGACTTAGAAGACTGATTCCTAGTCGGTTGCGAATGACTGGGTTTGCCGACAAAAACTACCTCTAGCGAATGGTTTAAAGTGTAATTCATACTTGTGTCTTCATTCATTCTGAATTCATTGTGAATTCATTCCGTCATTCATTGTGTCCATCATCCACTCTCTAAAAACCAAGGCAGCGAACACCAGTGAAATTCCATCCATTGTATACAAGAGCGCCTCCCATGCTCTTGCGCCACCCATAGCCTTACTGTTCAACAAATCTATAGAGTGTCATACCTTCCCTGATATCCTTAAAAAATCAAGAGTAACAGCAGTCCATAAAGGAGGCAATCCGGCAGGCATAAACAATTATAGACCAATATCAAACCTACACCAATATCAAACCTATCTACAAGCAGCTCTATTCCTACCTCGTAAAATTCGACATACTCAGCCCCTGCCAGTTTGGCTTCCGGTCCCAAAAGAGCACCAATAATGCAGTCATTAGTCTCCTTGACGTAATCTACTCAACCCTTGACAAAAATGAGTTTCCGATTGGACTCTTCATAGACCTAAGAAAAGCCTTTGCTACTGATAATCACAACTACCTCTTACTTAAACTCCAGCATTATGGAATCCGAGGCCTTGCCCTGGACTATATCCGATCCTATCTTAGTGACAGACACCAATGTGTAACCATCAATGATACAACCTCTTCCACTCTACTAATAACCATTGGAGTGGGACAGGGCAGCATCTTAGGACCTCTTCTATTTCTTATATATATCAATGATCTGCCTAATGTCTCTAATATTCTTAAACCTATATTGTTTACTGATGATACTACTCTCATCTATTCAGACCCCCAACCCACATACACTAAATAATGTTGTGAATAATGAATTAAAAAAGTCCACTTATGGATGTCAACCAACAAACAAACACTAAACATAGAAAGACCTACTACATCTTATTTGGAAGCAAATCATCGTATGCAATTCAGCTACAGATAGACAATATTAATATCAGTAATAAAAATGATGGAAAGTTTCTTGGTCTATTCCTAGACAAGAGACTCAACTTCAGCTCCCACATTCAACACATAACTAAGAAAGTTTCTAAAACAGTTGGTATACTCTCTAAAATAAGATATTATGTTCCTAACTTTGCTCTCCTTTCACTATATTATGCACTAATCTATCCCTATCTTAAGTATGGTATCTGTGCATGGGGGTCTACCTCTGCAAACCACCTTAAGCCATTCATCACCCAGCAAAAATCTGCTATCAGAATAATAACAAATTCTGCTTTCATACAACACTCAGCTCCCTTGTTTAAATCCCTTTACTTGCTAAATATCAACTCCCTCCACACATTCTCTTGTGTCAACTACATTTACAAAACCCTGTTCTTAAATGCAAACCATGCTCTGAAACTCTCCCTGGACAGATGTAATAGGACCTATTATCACCACACAAGAAATAAATATCTCTTTGATATCCCCAGAGTCAAACTTAATCTGTGAAAACACTCTATGCAAATTAAGGGACCTAGTCTATGAACTCACTCCCTAGTGAATTGAAAAGCTGTCAAACTTTTGCCTCATTTAAAAACAAAAACAAAAAGTACCTAATTTCATCTTCGTAGTTTCCTACACTGAGCTTTAAATTTGCTCTGTATCTAGTGTTACCCAATCTCCCAATCTTTATGTACTTAATCCAAACAACTTTATCATTGTGTTCATTGCTGTCTTCTTTTATGTACTAGCCATATGCTGTATTGTGCCTGCTAAGTTTTGTTAAACTACCATTCAAGCTGTCATTGCAATCATTCTGAGCTACCTATGTGCTTTAATATACCTACAATTTTTCTCTCATCTTTTATTTTTTTTTTCATGCTATGTAACTGTTATCATTTTTATAAATTTAGCAAGTATTTACCTACTTATAAGTTTCTTAAATTAAGGACCTGCCCGAAACGCTGCGTGTACTAGTGGCTTTACAAGAATGTAATTACTATGCTATGTATCCTCACAATCCCAATGTACCTTCTTGTATATATATAAATAAATAAATAAATAAATAAATACTTGTCAGCCACTCGGACAAGCATGCGCATGTCCAAGATATCTTAATCACTTAAGTATACATTCAGGTCAGTAGGAACTCCTAATAAAAAGACTTCCACTAGCATTAAGTTGTACATGTTATGAAAGGTATTCACTTTGGCAGAATTGCAGTTTATCAAGCAGTTAAGACTTATATCTGGCAAATTCTATGGAAGTCTGTTCTTACCTTCATTTCATCAGTCTATATTTCTGCCTATAGGCTTCATATTTTAATCCTTAATACAAAGTAGACAAATGATTGAACTCAAAGACATTTGAATACAAAGTAACATTCACGTGTTTTTGACAGTTGAAGAAGATTATGAAGCTGAGCGAGCGTGCCTTGGTCTGCCGGCCCTGTGGACTGTACACCGTCTCCCGCACCAACCTCTTGGCTGTGAGTATCTTGCTAAGGCACTCACGCGATCAACATGTTTACTGATTATTTTACTAAGACAGTTATGCACTTAACAAGTTGACCGTGAATCTGTTACTAAGTCAGACTTGCACTCATCATATTTACTGTTATTGTCATGATACAGCAGTCATGCATGTTGAAAGCAAGTATCATCCTAAATCAGTCTTGGACTAAACATATTACTTTGAGTATGTAGCTAAGACAGTCATGCTGCCAACTACTGATTATAGATGTCTTACTACATGTAGTCTTGAACCCAACAGCAAAATATAGATGTTTTCATAAATATTTAATAATGGTCAGCACAGATCGAAGAGAAAAATTATCCTAGGAACATTGCTTCAAAGATGAGAAAGTAAATACGAAAGCGAATAGAAAATCTAAATTTTCGTCCCGATGTCACCCTAAAGTGGGCCAAATAAAGAAAGGGCAGAATCGTAGTTCAGGTGCCAAGTCATTTAAGGCTCTGTCATGTCTCTGGCATATCGGACGTTAGTTCTTGTGACCACCACTAGTTGTGTTTTCGTTATTAATATTCTGGGGCTCCAGCTCCAGTTCCCAGTTGAAGTTATTCATTGTATTTTTATGAGTATGCATCATATTTAAACAAAAGTTAATGCATAATTACTTAGGAGTTAAGCGATAAAGAATACTTAGCTCTTGGACTTGGAATTACAAGTTGTTGTTCATCTTTATTTATTTTCAAAAGTATTTGGCAGTGTTATAAAATTAAAGGCATTATATACTTACAAAGCAGAATGCAAAGCAATATACCTTGTATCAATATGTTATACTATCATATAAAAGCTAAACAAAACAATATTTATACATCATCACCACCTCCCTCTCTCCCTCCTTCCATTCTTCTCCCATCCCTTCCCCTTCCCCTCCCTTCCTTTCTCTTCCTAGACACACTTCACTTAGTCCACAATACAGACATCCTTACATCTGACCCTTCTATATCAAGTTAGTTCATCCACCCTCTCATCCACCTGCTCCTCCACCAACTTCCACCCACCTGCATCACCTGCCACTCCCCACCCACATGCATACCTTTTCCCCTCACCCTTCCTGCCCCTTTTTCCGGTTTTTCCCTCCTAACCTCTTCACCACCCACAACCCTTTCCCTCACTCAGTCCACATTACATACATCCATCGGCCTCTCCTGCCTTCCACTGTATTCATCCACTCTACCTCCCACCCGGCCCCACCCACTCCTCCATCTGCACCCTCCCTTCCCTGCCTCACTACCTTCTTGCTTCAGTGCAGGGTGGTATTGAGGGGGGAGCAGGGCGGTAGTGAGGGGGAGCAGGGTGGTAGTGAGGAGGGGAGCAGGGTGGTAGTGAGGAGGGGAGCAGGGTGGTAGTGAGGGGGAGCAGGGTAGTAGTGAGGGGGAGCAAGGTGGAGTGAGGAGGGGAGTAGGGTGGTAGTGAGGAGGGGAGTAGGGTGGTAGTGAGAGGGGAGCAGGGTGGTAGTGAGGGGGAGCAGGGTGGTAGTGAGAGGGGAGCAGAGTGGTAGTGAGCGGGAGCAGGGTGGTAGTGAGGGGGAGCAGGATGATAGTGACGGGGAGCAGGGTGGTAGTGAGGGGGGGAGCAGAGCAGGGTGGTAGTGAGGGGGGGAGCAGAGCAGGGTGGTAGTGAGGGGAGGAGCAGGGTGGTAGTGAGAGGGAGCAGGGTTTTAGTGAGGGGGAGCAGGGTGGTAGTGAGGGGGAGCAGGGTGGTAGTGAGAGGGAGCCGGGTGGTAGTGAGGGGGGGAGCAGGGTGGTAGTGAGGGGGGGGAGCAGGGTGGTAGTGAGGAGGGGAGCAGGGTGGTAGTGAGGGGGAGAGCAGGGTGGTAGTGAGGGGGGGAGGAGAGTGGTAGTGAGGGGGGGAGCAGGGTGGTAGTGAGGGGGAGCAGGGTGGTGGAGAGGGGGAGCAGGGTAGTAGTGAGGGGGGAGCAGGGTGGTAGTGAGGGGAGAGCAGGGTGGGAGTGAGGGGGGAGCAGAGTTTTTTTATTTTATTTTATTTTTTTTTTACATGCAAAGCATGCAATTTAAATACAATAAAAACAATACAGAATACATAACAAAATAAAACAGTAGACCACCGGCCAGAAGAGCCGACAGCATAGCACAACAAAACACAAACACGAGAAAAACATAGAAAAATACAGCATACATCAAAGCACAAAACATAATACAATGGCAAACTAGCAATCACAGTAACATCACAAAACAAAACCTCCAGAAAAACAAAACCTCCAGAAAAACAAAACCTCCAGAAAAACAAAACCTCCAGAAAAACAAAACATACATCAAGAGCCATAACAGGAAACAGAACAGGACAAACAATACATTCCAAACAAAACATAAAGAACAAACACGTACAACAGGTAAAGCAATATAAAAACACCAGGTCAAACGCACAGCACGGAAGTAAGTAAGTAATTATCAAAAGAAGGCACCAGACCGGGAAGGCTATGTAGCACCATCAAATACGCAAAATAATCAGAGGGCGCTAAATATCACCAAGGATGCCAATACGAGAACAAAAACGCATAAGGCGAACGATATCAAAAGTATCCGAGTCACCAAGAATTCTATCGAGGGACAGGTGACCGCGAGGGGCGGTCGGAAAGCAAGACACACGCTCGTCCTGGAAGTCAGGACATTCAAGAAGGACATGCACGACCGTAAGAGGGACAATGCAACTAGGACAATAAGGAGCAGGGCGGCGCTCCATCAAGTGACCATGGGTTAAGCGAGTATGGCCAATACGCAACCTCGCTAGAGCTGTTTCCCACCGCCGGTTACGGTGGAAGGAGGACGGCCACGAGGAAACACAACATTTAAGAGTACGTAGCTTGTTACCAGTAACAGACAACCAAGAAGCCTGCCAACGGGTAAGGACTGAGGAATGGATAACCGGGTAAAAGTCGGAATACGGAATGCCTTTACGAGAGATGGGACAAGAGCGGACAGCTTCCTTAGCGGCAGCATCCGCACGCTCATTTAAAGACACGCCAATATGGCTGGGAACCCAACAAAACTCAACCGACTTAAATTTACTGTGAACGAGAAACAGCCAATGCTGGATCTCGACAACTACCGGATGAACTGGATTAAAGCACCCGAGAGCCATGAGGGCACTACGAGAGTCAACAACAACCACAAAGGAAGACTGACAACGAGAAAGCAGGAGACGAAGAGCATAGACAATAGCATAAAGTTCCGCTGTAAAGATGCTAGTCTCCGGAGGCAAGCGACACATATAAGTGCGATCAGGAAAAACAACAGAGTAGCCAACACCGTCCGCTGACTTAGACCCATCGGTGAAGACAGAAACGGAGTGGGAGTGAGAAGAAAAGTGCTCGAGGAAAAGGCGTTTTAGAACTGTAGGAGGGGTAAAAGCTTTAGTGATACGAGTCAAGGATGTACAAAACCGCGGAAGAGGGACCCTCCACGGGGGCAAAGAAGGAACAACACGAGGAGAAACATCAGAAATACGAACGGAAAGAGAATCCTGCAGGCGAGATAACCGGACAGAAAGAGGGAGGTGGTGAAGAGGAACAGGAACCGCAGGAGGGGTAAAAGTTAAAGCACGACAGAGACGAGAGGAAGGATGTTGCAAGGACCGCGCAAGATAGCGAAGACAGTAGCGATCACGGCGGTCCTGGAGAGACAGGAAGCCAGTGTCAACATACAAGCTAAGGACGGGAGCCGAACGAAAGGCACCAGAACTGAGGCGCAACCCAGTATGGTGCAAAGCATCAAGACGGCGAAGAGTAGAAGGAGAAGCAGACGAGTAAGCAGGGCAACCATAATCGAGCTTAGACAGGACGAGAGAGGAATGTAAAGCAAGGAGAGTGCGCCTATCTGCCCCCCAAGAAGTATGGGACAAGACCCGAAGGAGGGTAAGGGACTTAGAGCACTCAACACGGAGGTAAGAGATATGGGGAGACCAAGACAAACGAGTGTCAAGGAATAACCCCAAAAGCTTCGCGGAATCTTTGTATTCAAGGGGATGACCATAAAGTGACAAAGAGGGACGAAGAACAACCCGTTTCCGCGTAAAAGTCATGGCACAAGTCTTAGAAGTAGAGAACTTGAAGCCATGACCTGTGGCCCAAGACGACACGGCATCAATCGCAAGTTGAAGCCGGCGTTGAAGGAGAGGCGAATCATCACCCTGACAACAAAGGGTAAGATCATCGACATAGAGAGCGGAGAAGACACCAGAAGGAAGAGAGGAAAGAAGACCATTGAGGGCAACCAGAAAAAGAGTAGTGCTCAGAACACTACCCTGGGGCACACCTTCGTATTGCTGAAAAGAGGGAGAGAGAGCGGTACCAAGGCGCACCCGAAAGGAACGACGAGAGAGGAAGCTGCGGAGAAAGAGAGGGAGATGACCACGAAGGCCAAAAGAATGAAGTTGAGATAGGATATGATAACGCCAAGTGGTGTCGTAAGCCTTTTCTAGGTCAAAAAGGACGGCAACAACGGAGGTCTCACCAGGACATCTGTCGTGCTGCGGCACTTGCGGAAACCAAATTGAGAAGGGGAGAGGAGGTGATGGTGTTCCAGGAACCACATCAGACGAACGTTAACCATACGTTCAAAGAGTTTGCAGACACAACTTGTGAGAGCAATAGGGCGAAAGTCCTTAGGGGAAGTACCCAGAGACCCTGGTTTGCGAACAGGGAGGACAACGGCATCGAGCCAGTCCTCAGGGACTGACGACGACTCCCAGATCCGATTATACAGACTCAGTAAATACTGAGACGTGCTCGGAGGGAGACGGCGAAGCATCTCATAATGAATACCATCGGAGCCCGCCGCCGTAGAACCGCAGAGGGCCAGGGCAGAACGAAGTTCAGAGAGAGAGAAGGGATCATTATAGGGAAGCTGAAGATGAGTGCAGAAATCTAAAGGACGAGACTCAAGGACAGGTTTACGAAGAAGGAAAGATTGGGGAAGATGAAGACCAGAGCTAACAGAAGAAAAGTGGGAACCCAGTTCGGAAGCGACCTGCAACGGGTCCGCCACAAGAGTATCATGGAGGTGAAGGACCGGTGAAACATCGGGAACGAACTTACCCGCTATCTTGCGGATACGCTTCCAGATCTGGGCCAGAGGGGTTTCGGACGTAATTGTCGAGACATAAGATGCCCAACATTCACGTTTAGCCGTACGGATGGCCCTACGGGCCACCGCACTCGCTTTCCGAAAGAAAAGAAAAGAATCGGTCGTCTGCCTACGGCGGTGCTTCTTCCAGGCTGCACGCTTACAGCGGACAGCCCGAGCACAGTCCGCATTCCACCAGGGAACGCACTTCCGTGGACCCCGAGAGGAAGAGCGAGGAATAGAGCGGAGGGCAGCGTCGAAGACAGTGTCATGAAAAAGGAGGAGAGCGCGAGAGAGGGGCAGAAGGGAGAGGTCAGAGAGAGTAGCACTGAGGGAAAACAGGGTCCAGTCCGCCTTAGCAAACTGCCACCTAGGGAAAGAGAGGGAAGGGCGAAAAGAGAAAAAGGAAACAAGGATGGGGAAATGATCACTTCCATGGAGGTCATCAAGAACCTGCCATGTGAAATCTAAGTAAAGAGAAGAAGAGCAGAGAGAAAGATCAAGACAAGAAAGGGTGCGAGTTCGAGAGTCCAAATGAGTGGGCTCACCAGAATTCAGAAGAGACAGGGAAGAAGAGAGGAGAAACGGCTCAAGGAGGCGACCCCGGGTATTCGTCAGAACGTCACCCCAAAGAGAATGACGACAATTGAAGTCACCCAGCAGGAGCACAGGCTCCGGCAAGGAGTCTAGGAGGTGTTTCAAATCAGGAAGAGAGAGCGGGACACTCGGGGGGAGATAAATGGAACAAACTGTGTACCATTTCCCCACAAAGATACGAGCAGCAGAACAATGGAGAGGCGAAGGAAAAAGTAAAGGAACAAAGGGAACATCAGCCCGAATCAAGAGAGCAGAAGAATTAGAAGCCCCAGCAATGGCTGGGGGGGGGGAGAGAAAGGAATAGCCACGAAAACGACCAGGACGAGCACCAAGCATCGGCTCCTGGAGACAGACACAAAGGGGCGAAAACCGCGAAACCAGAAGTTGGAGTTCGAGGAAATTGGCGTAATAACCTCGAACGTTCCATTGAAGAATGGACAACGACGAGAAGAGAAAGGACAAAAACAGAGAACAAGGAAGAAACAAAGGCGAAAGACCAACAGAGCACGTTAAAGAATATCAGGGTCGGGATCAGGGTCAGCAAAGTCAGGGTTAGGGGGCATGGGTAAACTGAGCAAAGACGGAGGGAAGGAAACGGGAGAACAGATCAGAGGTGGGCGGGCAGGGTCCGGAGGAGGAGGAGGAGGAGGAGGAGGAGGAGACAACGGAGAGGAGCAGTCAAGGACAGCAGCAGGAAGAGGGGGAGTAGAAAGAGAGGAGCGCACCCCAGCAAGAGCAGCAACCGAAAGGGAAGCAGGGGCCAAAGAAACCTCCATAGCAGGAACAGGGGGCGCAAGCACTGAAACGGGAGTGGAAGGAGCAACAGAGCCAGAAGGAGGAGCTGAGGAAGAAAGCGAAGCCTTCTTACCCGCCGGGGAAGAGGAAGGAGAGGAGCCAGGCTTACGCTTCTGACTTAAAGAGACCGGTGTCCCAGCAACTACGTACCGGGCAACGGATTCCAGTGTCTCAACAGGAGAAGCCGAACGAGAGCACACACGACGGCCGTTAGGAGAGCGATGGACATCCGCCCGCACCGACAGGCGGCGGGGAGAGCCGATAGATGGAGGAAGAGGATGGGAAGGAGGATCGGAGGGGGACGAGGAAGGAGACACAGAAGACACGACAGACCGGGTAGAAGGAAGGGGAACCCCAGACAGAGGACCAGGAGGAGGATCCTTCGGGAGAGAACCCAAAGGGACAGAGGAGGGGGCAGTGGGCGCATCAGGGTCCAAGGCCTGGAAACGGTTGTGAGTCTGAGGAAGGCGGGAAGGACGAGGAGAGGAAGAGCGCAACACGCGAGCATAAGAGATATTAGCATAAGGCGGGAGCCGGCGAACCTGGCGCCTCGCCTCAGGAAAAGATAAACGCTCCCGGTGCTTCAAGTTGAGGACGGCTGCCTCAAGCTTGTAATGGACACACGCACGGGAGAAGGTAGGATGGGCCTCACCGCAGTTGAGGCAACGAGCCTGGGGAGAAGCGCACTCCGACTTAGAGTGACCTTCGCCACCACACAAAGGACAGAGAGAGACAGTCCCGGAGCAGCGGAGGGCACCATGCCCAAACCTCCAGCACTTGTTGCAGAGCCGAGGAGAAGGAATGTACTCCTGGACAGAGCACCTGGCACCAGCAAGAATGACAGAGGGTGGAAGGGTCCTACCATCAAAGGTAATCTTCACAACCCGGAGGGGTTGACGGCGACTACCACGAGGGGGACGAGTAAACGTGTCCACCTGGAGAATAGAATGGCCCTGGGCAGCGAGGATATGTCGAATATCGTCGTGGCAGTCGCGTAGGTCCCGAACACCGGTCGCAACATGGGGCGGGAGCAAAATAGTGCCAACACTGGCATTCAACTGGACGTTCTTCGAGACCCGAACGGGGGTCTCGCCAAGGCAGGATAAGGCAGCCAAGCGGGAAGCAGCATCCTGAGAAGGAGCAGCAACGACACGCGTACCGAGACGAGTGGGGTTAAAAGTAATGGAGGCATCCACGGAATCAATGAGATGTCGATGAAGGGAGAAATCGTCAGGAGGCGCAGAATCAAGAGGGAGGAGATCAAAATATTTGGCCCACGAAGCGGGACCAAACAAGGCTTGATAGGTAGCAGAACTGGAAGGAATCGAGCGAGGGCGGCCGTGACGAGAACGGCGGTGAGAACCCCCAGAGAGAGAGGGGTTAAAAGGCGCAGTAGTAACAACTAGAGAAGGAGCCGTGCCAGGGGACGAGGTAGTCACCACTGGGGGCTTGGGGCTCGACCCAACCACAGAGGAGGGAGGGGAGCCAGGGGAAGGAGTCAGAGAGGCCAAAGGAGGAGCAAGGTCGGGGCCCAATGCAGCGGAGGCTACAGAGCCCGGTCTTCCAATACGGACCGACTCGGGGGCTTGGTCGCCCACCCCACGAGCCTGAAAAGGTAAGCCAGAAGCAGCCGAAACAGGGGTTATCATCTTGACGAAATTACGAATTCACTCACGAATGTGCCCCCACACCCACCATGGAGCCACAATTAGAGGCAGGACACCCAACAAGAAGCTATCGCCGATCTTGTCGGGGCCTCCTAGGGGTGCGTCGTGAGTATACGCCCCACAAACGCCACCTTAAGAAACCGACAGTCCGTCGAGATCGGGTTCAGTGACGAAGTGGGGATTGACAATAAAAGGTTCCCCTCGCTCTCGACGTCGGGTACTGCAGTTCTACGGGTGCAAGAGTATGCCTCCTCAAGCACCCGGGCGTCAAAGTAGAAGAAGTCCAAGGGAAGAACCAGAACGAGCAAAAGGTCGGCAGGAAACGGCAAGCAGATAGGAGAAGAGGGGGGAGAAAAACGAAACAGAAGGAAAAGGAAAAGATGCCCAGCAGAATTGGAGAGGACGGCAGCAGGAGCACAAGGCTAGAAAAGGACAGAGGACCGTCCCAAGGAGCATCACACTCCGGCAGCCGCCCACTAAGCCCCCAGACGGCGACAACGAGCTGAGCGGGGAGGGGGAGCAGGGTGGTAGTGAGGGGGGGAGCAGGGTGGTAGTGAGGGGGGGAGCAGGGTGGTAGTGAGGGGGGGAGCAGGGTGGTAGTGAGGGGGGGAGCAGGGTGGTAGTGAGGGGGGGAGCAGGGTGGTAGTGAGGGGGGGAGCAGGGTGGTAGTGAGGGGGGGAGCAGGGTGGTAGTGAGGGGGGGAGCAGGGTGGTAGTGAGGGGGGGAGCAGGGTGGTAGTGAGGGGGGGAGCAGGGTGGTAGTGAGGGGGGGAGCAGGGTGGTAGTGAGGGGGGGAGCAGGGTGGTAGTGAGGGGGGGAGCAGGGTGGTAGTGAGGGGGGAGCAGGGTGGTAGTGAGAGGGAAGCAGGGTGGTAGTGAGGGGGAAGCAGGGTGGTAGTGAGGGGGAAGCAGGGTGGTAGTGAGGGGGAAGCAGGGTGGTAGTGAGGGGGAGCAAGGTGGTAGTGAGGGGGAGCAGGGTGGTAGTGAGGAAGTGCAGGGTGGAAGTGAGGGGGAGCAGGGTGGTACTGAGGGGGGAGCAGGGTGGTAGTGAGGGGGAAGCAGGGTGGTAGTGAGGGGGAAGCAGGGTGGTAGTGAGGGGGAGCAAGGTGGTAGTGAGGGGGGAGGTAGGTGGTAGTGAGTGGGGAGGTAGGTGGTAGTGAAGGGGGAGTAGGGTGGTAGTGAGAGGGGAGGTAGGTGGTAGTGAAGGGGGAATAGGGTGGTAGTGAGGGGAAAGCAGGGTGGTAGTGAGGGGGAGCAGAGTGGTAGTGAGGGGGAGCAAGGTGGTAGTGAGGGGGAACTGGGTGGTAGTGAGGGAGGAACAGGGTCGTAGTGAGGGGGAAGCAGGGTGGTAGTGAGGGGGAAGCAGGGTGGTAGTGAGGGGGAAGCAGGGTGGTAGTGAGGGGCAGCAGGGTGGTAGTGAGGGGGAGCATGGTGGTAGTGAGCGGGAGCAGGGTGGTAGTGAGGGGGGAACAGGGTGGTATTGAGGGGGGATCAGGGTGGTAGTGAGGGGGAAGCAGCGGTTATAGTGATGGGGAGCAAGGTGGTAGTGAGGGGAAGCAGAGTGGTAGTGAGGGGGAGCAAGGTGGTAGTGAGGGGGAGCAAGGTGGTAGTGAGGGTTAACTGGGTGGTAGTGAGGGGGAACTGGGTGGCAGTGAGGGGGGAGCACAGTGTTAGTGAGGGGGAGAGGGTGGTAGTGAGAGGGGAGAGAGGGTGGTAGTGAGAGGGGAGAGAGGGTGGTAGTGAGGGGGGAGCAGGGTGGTAGTGAGGGGGAGCAGGGTGGTAGTGAGGGGGAGCAGGGTGGTAGTGAGGAGGAGCAGGGTGGTAGTGAGGGGGGAGGTAGGTGGTAGTGAGGGGGGAGAGGGTGGCAGTGAGAGGGGGGAGAGGGTGGCAGTGAGAGGGGAGAGAGGGTGGTAGTGAGGGGGGAGCAGGGTGGTAGTGAGGGGAAGCAGGGAGTTTTTTTTTTTTTTTTTTTTTTTTTTACATGCAGAGCATGCAAATTAAATACAATAAAAATACAGAATACATAAAGGAAAACAATAGACCACCGGCCAGAAGGGCCGACAGCCGAGCACAACAAAACAGCATAGCACAACAAAACACATACACAAGAAAAACATGAAAAATACAGCATACATCAAAACATAAAACAGAATACAATGGCAATCCAGCAATCACAGTACAAAACAACACCTCCAAAAAACAAAACATACAACAAGGGGCAACAGGTAAAGCAACAGAAAATCAATACATTAACGCCCCGTAACAAAAGGCGAGGCCAATTACAATAAAAAAGCAGGCAAAAACACAAGTCACTAAACACCGGCCTGAAGGGCCAACATCAAAAACACAAGTCACTAAACACCGGCCTGAAGGGCCAACATCAAAAACACAAGTCACTAAACACCGGCCTGAAGGGCCAACATCAAAAACACAAGTCACTAAACACCGGCCTGAAGGGCCAACATCAAAAACACAAGTCACTAAACACCGGCCTGAAGGGCCAACATCAAAAACACAAGAAAACAAAAGAAAAAGAAAACACACAGCAAGCACACAGACTACGAAAAGATCTCATACTTGTCCGGCCACTCTTCCGCTGGGAAGCGAATACAGTACGCTTCCCAAAGTAACATAATGTCCTCCGAAACATGGTCACTATTGAGCGTACGAGGATCGGGCATTAACTCTGGCACACCCACAATAAAACACTTAGCCCGACGAATCCAGATGGTAGAAGGGCACCACGGAGCAGGACGCACACGGTCAACAATTTCAAAATGCAACGGATGGTCAGCATCCATCGCCACTCCGGAGTCCAAGATGAGAGGGAGAGGCTCCTTCCCAAGAGGCCGGGCAATGGGCAGCACACTGGGAGCCTCCTCAGCTGCCTCACAGGGCTCCTCGGCTACCACTGAACGTTGCACCTGCCGGGACCCCCCAAGCTTGGCATCCTTTTTCAGCACCAGCTTGATGCCTCGGCTCGCACCAGGATCCACACCATCCACGCCTGTAGGAGCAACAACCTCCCACTGCGGAGAACCATCTGCAGGAGAAAGAACAGGAGGTAAATTAGACGCACAATCATCGTCAACAGCTGACACATGGACATCAGCCACCACCAGCGTCGTAGAGCACGAGGCACCTGGAACCGCCACACCATCTCCCGAAGCTCCACCTGCGTCGTAGTCCTCCATATCAGCCCAAGCAGTAGAAGAGCGCCTAGAACGCTTGGGCACTGGCCGCACATCCTCACAGCCGGAGGCGGACCCAGAACCACGGCCCTCACGAACCGGGCAAACCAACGCCCGTCGCAGTACTTCAGCAGCCTCAACCACATGGGGAACCGGGCCGCACACAACAGGATGCTCCGCAGCACCCCCAACACCCAACACAGCCGGAACACCTGGCGAGGGTGCAGGACCAGGCGCAGCAGCAGGAGTCGAGGAAGACGCAGACGCACTCGGCTGAGGGGCAACAAGCACCGGGGGCATGTCGGGTGACGCAGGAGGGGCCGCATCAGCAGCAACTGGGACCTGCTCCACTTCATCTCCGGAATCCACGCCCTGAGGGAGCGGCGGGAAATCCTCCTCCCGGAATAAGTTAACGGGCGCAGCAGGTGTCTCAGAGCACCCGGCAGCCTGATGCCCTAACTGGCCACACCGGAAACAAGTACGGGGCTGCCGGGCATAGTACACCCGAACGTAGTAGCCCAGCAGCCGGACAGAAGATGGGATATCCGACCGCAGGCGCATACCTAATGTACGGACATTCGTCTGCTTCCCAGCATACTTCCCCGAGGACAGCTTGTTCACCCGCACACTGATGACTGCACCATACCTCCCGAAGAAGCGCCGGAGAAGGTGTTCAGGGAACTCCAAGGGCGCACCGTGCACTTCTTCTTCTTGAGAACAGGCGCAGTTTGCATGAAGGGGTAACCCTCCCGATGACTGCACCAGGACAGATGTAAGGAGACGCGTTGACGGTCAGGAGGAGAAGAAAGTCAAAAGCGGTAGATGTGATGGGCCGTAGAGAGAGGAGTGGCGACGAAAACAGAGGCGAACGTTAGAGGGAGACTCCCCGCACCGGGGGGCGGGGCGTCGTGATCACGGTGGCAGCTGATCCATGCACGGCTTAGCAGCGTGCGCAAGACGGGAACTAATACTTCTCCGGAAACTTGTGTATCGGAAAGCGCAAGCAGTACGCTTCCCATATCACCCGCAGGTCAGCGGGCAGCCGGCCACCAGGCGGCGCCCTCGGCTGAGACATCCTATCCGGCACCCTATACACAAACTCCTTCACCCGCGACACCCAGACAGTGGACGAGCACCACGGGATCGGAAGCACCCGGGCATCCCGATAAGGGCCCAACTCCGGACCCTC
Source organism: Procambarus clarkii (assembly GCF_040958095.1). Classification (NCBI taxonomy): domain Eukaryota; kingdom Metazoa; phylum Arthropoda; class Malacostraca; order Decapoda; family Cambaridae; genus Procambarus; species Procambarus clarkii. Next base: position 33,874,868 of record NC_091187.1, read on the forward strand.
ACAGGGCACGACCCCAGCAGACGGGACTAGGCAATCCCCAGACTGGAGCAAGGAAGGAGGGGATACAGCAGGGGACGCAGGCGCGGCACCGACCCCACCACCGGGCACAGGAGCCGAGGCCCTCTGGCGCACATCTTTCCGCAACATCACGACGAGGTCCCGATCAGCAGGGACAACCCCCCACTGCGGAGATCCAACAGCAGGAGACGCAGGAGGAGAGGCACAGGTAGCAACGTCGGAGCCCCTCACAGCACCACCATTCTCGGCGGGGGGCGCCAGATTACCATACTCCCCCACCTCCTCCCAAGGCACACCACGAAGGGGAGACACACTCCGAGCCCGCCGTGAACGCTTCGAGACAGGCCTCACCACACCACGCCCAGCAGGCCCCGCCGCAGGCACGGCCACCATCTTTACATCCACACAGGCCACACCCGCACCGTCCGAAGAGTCCACAGAGGCCACATCACCCACACTGTCCACATCATCCAGGGAAACAGCCTCAGAACACCGACGCGCACGCTTCTGCAAAGGGACGGAAAGAGCAGAACAACACTCACCAACACACACAGACACGGCAGGCACCTCCCCCTGCCGAAGCACCCCCTCTAAAACAGCAGAACACGCGTCCCCGGGAGCCGGTATCACATCCACAGGCGGGGGCGGGACATGGACCTCCACCGAGACATCCTTCACTACACGCAGCTCAGGCGACGGCCCGACACCCACACACACCGGCTCAACAACCCCAGGGGCCATAGCAGTCACCTGACGTGTCGCCGTAGAACTCGCCCCAACAGGCGGAGCAGCAGACAGGCAATCAGGCGCCTCAGGCACAGCACCTACTCCATCCTCAGAACCGTCCGAACGTAACAAGGGCGGGAAATCCTCTGCACGAAAAACATGCACCCTACCAGTTGCACCCACGTCGCACGCCGCAGCCAGGTGACCCTCGTGACCACACCGATAACAGGTGCGCGGTTGACCCCGGTACAAGCAGCGGAGCGTGTAACCCAACACGGACATCGACGACGGTACACTACACTTCAGCGACATCGTCAGGGTGCGGGAGCCGTCAAGCATACCAACACAGTGCCCGGCAACGACCTTGTTCCAACGAACACTTAACACGGTCCCAAATCGCTCAAAACAGGAGGTTAAAAAGTCGTCCTGAAATTCGAAGGGGGCACCATGCACCGCCACAGACGTCAAGGTGACACTAAGATTCACCACCTTAACTGAGCCAGCTGAATCAGGGAGTGGGTAAACACGCCCCTCACAACGCTCGAGAAACACCTGAAAGGCAGCCTGGAGGCGGAACTTTACCACAGCACGGTTGCCCTGAAGCAGCTGGACGCCCACCAGGTCCGACAGCTGCACATGAAGCACGTCCACCAGGGCGACACCAACCAATGGATGGTCCACCGGCACCGTAAACGCTAGACCAGCCGACAATGTCCTCTGCACTGGAGGGCGAGATGACCCCATGGCGAAGGCAAACGTCACCCTGTCAGTGGCAAACCACCACCAGCAGGGCAAACAAGCAATCACCCAACGTAAACACTAGCCAGTGCGGAGAGACCTCAGGAGCGTCCGACCTGGCCCGCACCGTGCACACTGACATATGTCAGGGCACCACTTCGGTCCGAGATCGTAACGGAGCCGGCGCCATCCGGCAACTGCAATGAACGCCCCTCGTTCCGCCGGAGGAAGTCCCGATACTCCTCCTCCCCCACGAACTTGACAATCACCCGGTGGGCCGTAACAAGCTCAACGCCATACACAGCTTCCACCGGGACACGAAGCATGTCACACATAACTAACTCAACGGCCGGATAACCAGCCTTACACGTGAATTCCAGTCCCACGGAATTTACCCTCAACACAGGAGGAATAGCCAGGCCCCCCATGGCAAAACGGCCACGTCAGCACGCAGCCAGGCAGGCAACAACACTTGACAGGGAGGGTAAGAGACCCCCACACCCCCTGCCGGCGAAAAAACTGCAGCCTCCCCAAACTGCCGGAGTGTTCAGACGACACGTCTTCACCCTACGGCTGCTCAGGTGGAACTCAGGGGGCAGGGAGGTAGTGAGGTGGGAGCAGGGTGGTAGTGAGAGGGAGCAGGGTGGTAGTGAGAGGGAGCAGGGTGGTAGTGAGGGGGGAGCAGGGTGGTAGTGAGGGGGAGAAGGGTGGTAGTGAGGGGGGAGCAGGGTGGTATTAAAGGGGGAGCAAGGTGGTAGTGAGGGGGAGCAGGGTGGTAGTGAGGGGGGAGCAGGGTGGTAGTGAGGGGGAGAAGGGTGGTAGTGAGGGGGGAGCAGGGTGGTATTGAAGGGGGAGCAAGGTGGTAGTGAGGGGGAGCAGGGTGGTAGTGAGGGGGAGCAGGGTGGTAGTGAGGGGGAGAAGGGTGGTAGTGAGGGGGGAGCAGGGTGGTATTGAAGGGGGAGCAAGGTGGTAGTGAGGGAGAGCAGGGTGGTAGTGAGGGGGAGCAGGGTGGTAATGAGGGGGAGCAGGGTGGTAGTGAGCGGGAGCAGGGTGGTAGTGAGGGGGAAGCAGGGTGGTAGTGAGGGGGAAGCAGGGTGGTAGTGAGGAGGAGCAGGGTGGTAGTGAGGGGGAGCAGGGTGGTAGTGAGGGGGTAGCAGGGTGGTAGTGAAGGGGGAGCAGGGTAGTAGTGAGGGGGAGCAGGGTGGTAGTGAGGGGGAGCAGGGTGGCAGTGAGGGGGGAGCAGGGTGGTAGTGAGGGGGAGCAGGGTGGTAATGAGGGGGAAACAGAGTGGTAGTGAGGGGGAGCAGGGTGGTAGTGAGGGGGGAGCAGGGTGGTAGTGAGGGGGGAGCAGGGTGGTAGTGAAGGGGGAGCAGGGTGGTAGTGAGGGGGGATCAGGGTGGTAGTGAGGGGGGAGCAGGGTGGTAGTGATGGGGGGGAGCAGGGTGGTAGTGAGGTGGAGCAAGGTGGTAGTGAGGGGGAGCAGGGTGGTAGTGAGGGGGAGCAGGGTGGTAGTGAGGGGGGAGCAGGGTGGTAGTGAGTGGTAGAGAACAGGGTAACAACAGGGTATTGCTGGTAATAACACAGCATTACCTATACAGAGTACTTGGAACTCAATGGAAGATTCCCTAGCAAGAACCTAGAGGAGCAATAAGCAAAGAGAGTGGTGGGTCCGTAACCTGACCCTACTGACCCTGACCCTTGCGGTCAGTTGACCCAACGGTCTCCCCTTCCCCCTACCTGACAGGAGGGTGACATAGCTGCCAACATATGACGTTGCCAGCTTTGTACAGAACAACTGTACACGCCTAGTTGTAAGATCTATTTTCCCCACTTTCTCTTACTCTTCTCATTTCGCCATTTCAACATGTCAAGTGGAACTGTCCAGTGGCCCATGCGGTTATCTGTAAAATCTGGGGGGCCACTTGATCTGAGCATCTGTTCACCCTTGTAGCAGGGTTAGGCTGTCTTAGGGGACATTCTGTCCACACATAGGATACAGGAGGATAAGTCACTGCAGGCTACCCTTTGCGAGTCCCAACTAACCAAGTGAAAGGACGGAGGGCATAGACCTCGGCTCAGGAGAACTTATTCCTAGGAAGGGAATTGCTCAGAAAAGCAACTATACAAGGTAACATGTACAGGAACTGAGACAATGAGAGGACACCGGGTAAAAATCCGCCCCTCAGCATTGGGGGGGCAGGCAATGAGAAACAGAAGGAACTAGAAAATCTGTTATCAACTCTCAAAGTAAGATTTTCTAGACTAATACCCACAAAGGACTCCTCTTTCATAGCACTATGCTACCAGGATGTAGATGTGGATACAATCATCAAGGGAGACAACATACGTATGTTGAAGGATAAACATTTCCAGGTTATTATTCCCCCTGAGCTGCAGGCCAGGAAGACAATAATCTTGAAGAGACTTGATGCAGGAATTACTGAAGACACCCCAGAAAATATTAAACACGATATAGAATATAGGAATGATTGAGCCAAGGTGGAAGAGGTAATCCTCATGCCGAGATTGTCTAACATGATGAAAATAAGGTTTGAAGAAATCTCCATGGTACAGAAAGCCCTCAGCCAAGGTATCCATTGCAACTACTACCACCTTAGCACGGACAACAACAACCTTGAGCAGGAGGAATACTATAACATTACCCCTTGTTGGACATGCTATAAATACGATCACAGCCGCAGAGTGCAAACAAACGGGCCAAGTATGTTCAGAATGTGCTGGGCAGGGACACACATACAGAGACTGCATAAATAAATCAAACCCCAAATGTCTCAACTGTGAGGGTCCCCACCGCACACTTGCATCAATATGTCCCATTATGAGTGTTGTTGCCTGCCTGGCTGTGTGCTGACCTGGCCGTTTTGATATGGGGGGCCTTGCAATTCCTCCTGTTTTGCGGGTGAATTCCGTGGGACTAGAATTCTCGTGCAAGACTGGTTATCCGGCCATTGAGTTGGTAATGTGCGACATGCTTCGTGTCCCGGTGGAGGCTGTATATGGAGTTGAGCTTGTTACGGCCCACCGGGTGATTGTCAAGTTCGTGGGGGAGGAGGAGTATCGGGCTTCCTCCGGCGGAACGAAGGGCGTTCGTTGCAGTTGCCGGATGGCGCCGGCTCCGTTACGATCTCGGACCGAAGTGGTGCCCTGACATATGTCAGTGTGCACGGTGCGCCCCTGGAGTTCCCTGAAGACCTTCTCCGACGCTTCTTCGGGAGGTATGGTGCTGTCATCAGTGTGCGGGTGAACAAGCTTTCCTCGGGGAAGTATGCTGGGAAGCAGACGAACGTCCGTACCTTAGGTATGCGCCTGCGGTCGGATATCCCATCTTCTGTCCGGCTGCTAGGTTACTACGTTCGGATGTATTATGCCCGGCAGCCCCGTACCTGTTTCCGGTGTGGCCAGTTAGGGCATCAGGCTGCCGGGTGCTCTGAGGTCCCTGCTGCACCTGTTAACTTGTTTCAGGAAGAGGATTTCCCGCCGCTCCCTCAGGGCGTGGATTCCGGAGATGATGAGGGGCAGGTCCCATTCGCTGCTGATGCGGCCCCCCGTGCGTCACCCGACGTGCCCCCGGTGGTTTTTGTCCCTCCTCTGAGTGTTCTGGTGGCTCCTGTCACTGGTCACTTTGCTGTGCCAGTTGCTCCCGAGGGTCTTCCAGATGGTCTCTGTGGGTCGTCTGCATCTTCCTCAACTCCTGCTGCTGTGCCTAGTCCTGCACCCTCGCCAGGTGTTACGGCTGTGCTGGGTGTTAGGGGGGGCTGCGGAGCGTCCTGTTGTGTGCAGCCCGGTTCCCCATGTGGTTGAGGCTGCTGCCGTACTGCGTCGGGCGTTGGTTCGCCCAGTTCGTGAGGCCCGTGGTCCTGGGTCCGCCTCCGGCTGTGAGGATGTGCGGCCAGTGCCCAAGCGTTCCAGGCGTTCTTCTACTGCTTGGGCTGATGCGGAGGATTACGACGCAGGTGGCGCTTCGGGAGATGATGTGGCGATTCCGGGTGCTTCGCGCTCTACGTCGCTGGTGGTGGCAGATGTACATGTGTCTGCTGTTGACGATGGATGTGCGTCTGCTTTACCTCCTATTCTTTCTCCTGCAGAAGGTTCTGCGCAGTGGGAGGTGGTTGCTCCTACAGACGTGGGTGGTGTGGGTTCTGGTGCGAGCCAAGGCATCAAGCTGGTGCTGAAGAAGGATGCCAAGCGTGGGGGGTCCCAGCAGGTACAACGTTCGGTGATTGACGCGGTTCCCTGTGAGACAGCCGAGGAGGCTCCCAGTGCGATGCCCATTGCCCGGCCTCGTGGGAAGGAGCCTCTCCCTATCATCCTGGCCTCCGGAGTGGCGCATAATGATCAGCATCCTTTGCGGTTTGACATTGATGACCGCATGCGTCCGGTTCCGTGGTACCCTTCTACCATCTGGATTCGACGGGCTCAGTGTTTTATTGTGGGTGTGCCGGAGTCCATGCCTGATCCTCGAGCAGTTCGTACTGAACCTATTTCGGAGGACATCATGTTACTTTGGGAGGCGTATTGTATTCGCTTCCCGGCGGCGGAGTGGCCGGATAAGTATGAGACATTTGAGTAGTCTGTGTGCTTGGACCTGTGGTTTGTTTTGTAATGTGTTGTACCTATTGTGTGCCCTTCAGGCTGGTGCTTTGTTGTATTTCTTATATTTCCGGTATTTTTTTCATTATGTTTCTATTCATGGTTGTTTATGTTGTAGGCCCTTCAGGCCTGTGTTTAGTGTCTTTGAAAACTTTTGTATAAAGTTGTATTGTTTTGTTTTGTGTTGAAGTGTCTGGTTTTGTTTCATGATATACTTTGTTGTTTTATTCTCGGTCCTTCAGGCCAGTGCATGTGTGTTGTTGTGTTTGTGCCTGTTTTGTTTTCAGGTGTGCGTGTTTTGCTTGTTTATTTTTGTTAATTTTTTATTGTTAATTTTTTATTGTTTATTTTGGCCTAGCCCGTTGTTTACGGGGCGGGTGGTTTGGTGTGTGTGCTTTTTGTTCCTGTATTGTTTGTGCTGTGCGTTTGACCTGGTGTTTTTATATTGCTTTACCTGTTGTACGTGTTTGTCCTTTATGTTTTGTTTGGAATGTATTGTGTTTGTCCTGTTATGTTTCCTGTTATGCCTCTTGATGTATGGTTTGTTTTTCTGGAGGTTTTGTGTTGTGATGTTACTGTGTTTGCTTGTTTGTCGTTGTATTATGTTTTGTGCTTTGATATATGCTGTCATTTTCTATGCTTTTCTCGTGTGTGTGCTTTGTTGTGCTCTGCAGTCGGCCCTTCTGGCCGGTGGTCTATTGTTTTCCTTTATGTATTTTGTATTTGTTTCTATTGTATTTAATTTGCATGCTTTGCATGTAAAAAAAATAAAAAAAAAAATATGTCCCATTAGGAAGGACATTCTAAAACAAAAAAGGGCCGATGCCTTAGCAAAAAAGACAGCAATGGCCAATAATACTTATGCAGGTATAACTACCACCAATGCTTGGTCTAACAAGATATCACATAATCCAGCAAACACTACCCCACACACTCCAACAAACATGACCTCACAGGTAAATGGGGACCTACCCACAAAGATCCTGAGCAGTATGCTCTTTGCTCATTTAGAAAACATAGCAAACCCTGGGTCATTTAGATCTGTAATTAAAGAAATGTACAAGATGAATAGTCTCCCATTAATGGAATTCCCAGACACCAACTCCACTAACATCATAAAAGCCCTGGTGGACAGCAATGTAGCCAGCACTACCCCAACTGTGACTAACTCGCAACAAGTGCCAGCACCCACGACCCCAGCAACCACCAACAAGCCAGAGGAAGATGATACAACACCAGCAACTACCACTCAGGATCCCCGGAGAGGGGCCACACATAAACAACAAAACATACAAGTACCACAGGACCAGGGACCCGCAATGGTTCTCACTGATTCCCGCACACCCACACAAAATGTCACCCAAGCCTCAGTAGAGACCCCAAACACAATTAATTTCTACTCAAGCAAAACAACCCACCGGGTTCCCCACAGGACCCTCAAAGAGCAAATACAAACCCATCAAATAAAATTCCAACACAACATTCCCGGTGTCTCTACGAGTGACGTGTACGACCGGATAATGTCAAATACTTTTACCTCAAACCGAAAACCCATAAACATTCAACAGATAAGCAGCGAGGACTTTGACGCAATGTGCAATGGTTATGGAACGATCCCGAACAATCCACAAGGTGGAAGAAACCCATCAGATTCAACATAGCCATCCAGTCATTAACAATAATTCAACACAATGTTCTATGCTAGACTCCGCACAGAGCATTGGAACTCAGCAACATGTACAGAGAAATAGACCTTGATATAATACTCATTAACAGCCATGGAAAAAAGAACAGCGAGAAGATCAAGATCTTCAATTACAAAATTTACCAGGTCAACAGAGCTGACCAGGCCAACGATGGAGCGGCAATTGCCGTTAAAAGAAATATTCCTCACAAAATTCTAGATAACTTCCAGGAAAATTTCCTGGCAATTGAACTCCAAACTACGAAAGGTATAATCTTCATAGGAACATGCTACCAACCACCAAGACGTCCTTACCTTCCCCTTGCCGACATCATGAAACTTACCAGAAGTAACAGACCTGCCTACTTTCTGGGTGATCTGAACGCCAAGCACAGAACACTGGGACATGGAAAGAACAACCAAGCAGGAGAAGCCATCCACAATATGATAAGGTACGGAAATCTAACCGACCTGAACCCAGACTTCCCAACTTACGTCAGACAAGGCCACAGTGGTAAACCAGACATAATACTGTCAAACAACCACCACTTCCTAAACACAGATCTGGCCCAAGCTTCGGTAGGGGACAGACGTGTTGCATCGGCGCTCCAGCAGTTGGTGTTGTTTGCCAGTTTCGGCCGGTTGGGGGCGGGTGTGTGTCTGCTCGCCTGTGCTGACGTGGCATTACGATGGGGGTCCCTCTACCCCCTGTCGTCCGGGCTCAGTCTGTGGGACTAGAGTTCTCTGTGCGGGCTGGTTACCCGGAGATTGCACTGGCTTGTGAAATGTTCTCTGTCCCTGTGTTTGAGATTCATGGGGTCGAGTTGGTAATGGCCCGTAGAGCGATTGTGAAGTTCACAGAGGAGGTGGCGTATCGCGATTTTCTCCGGCGATACGAGAGGCGGACACTACCCCTGCCGGATGGTGCGGGCACTGTAACCCTCTCTGGTAGAAGTGGTGCACTTACTTACATCAGTGTGCATGAGGGTCCCTTGGAGTTTCCAGAGGCTCTGCTACGGCGGTATTTCGGCCGGTTTGGCGCGGTAGTTAGTGGGAGGGTGAACGTGGTGTCTTCTAGTCCTCTTAAGGGTGTGAGGTCTAACATTCGCACCCTGGGCATGAGACTCCGGGCGGATATTCCGTCCTCTGTGCGCCTTATGGGGTACAACGTTTGGGTGTTTTACGCCCGCCAGCCGTGGACGTGTTATCGTTGTGGTCTTTTGGGCCATCAGGCTGCTGCCTGTTCTGCGCCTGCTGTTGCACCGGTGAATCTCTTCAGTGAGGAGGATTTTCACAACTTCCTGAGGGGGATTATTCGGTGGGTGTGGACGTCTCTTCGGCTGAGGAGGTGCCCTCTGTATCAGCTGTTGCTCCGCCTGTTGCGCCCCCCTGTTGTTGCCGCATCTCCTCCGGAGGTTGTGTCCTCGCCTAGTGCTCCGCCTGCTCCGGCTGGTGTCCCTGAGCCTTTTCCGACTGCCGTTTGCTCGGACCCCTCGTCTTCCAGTTCTTCCTCTGCTGTGTCTGTCCGGGTCCCTGCACCCTCGCCGTCTGTTCCAGCTGTGCTGGGAGCTGGGGTGGATCCAGCATTCCCTCCTGTGCCTGGCCTGGTGCCCCGTGTGGTTGAGGATGCTGCCGTACTGCGGCATGCGTCGGTTCGCACGGCTAGTGCTGCGCGGGTTGCTGAGTCTGCCTCCGGGTCTGATGATGTGCGGCCCGAGCCTAAGTGTTCCCGGCGTTCTTCTGCGTGGGCTGAAGTTGGCGACTTCGACGAGTGTCGTCCTTCCGTTTACGGTGGGGTGACTCCGGATGTGGTGCACACTACAGTGGTGGCGGAGGTACACTTGCCTGAGGATGCCGGTGCCGGCGTTTCGGCCTCTCCTCCTGGTCTGGTGTCCGAGGGTCCTGCTTCTGGTGCGTTGCCTGCTTGGGGTGGCTCCGGTTCTTCGTGGGGGGTGGTTTTCCCTGCTGTGGTTGGTGGTGAGCGGGGTGGCCTGGTGATCGTGTTGAGAAAGGATGCTCGCTCTGAGAGTTCTGTGGCCCCTTTCTCGTTACCCGTTTCCTCGGCAGCGGTCTTGCCGCCTCTTCCGTCTCCAGCAGTCTCTTCTGTGTCTCCTTCGGTATCTATGGAGGTGCTACAGTCTCGTCGTCCGGCCCCTGTTCCTATGTGTGCGACGGCGTGGCAGTCTCATCGGCCCTCGTCCGCTTCTCCAGTGTCGTCTGCTTCCTCGATGGGCGTGGATGGTGCTCCCCGGCCTCGTTATGCGACTTGCGTCAGTGACCTCGGGCGTTGGCCAATGCCGCCCGATATAGATGTTCCTGAGTTTATGATACCCCCTCAGGAGAGGGGGATCAAAAACCCTACCAACCATGAAGATTTGGTCTGGGAAGCTTACAAGAAGAAGTATCCTTCCGCTGTTTTCCCGGAGAAGTGCATTTCTCACGTTGTTCCTCGCAAATGATTTCTGTGTATTCTGTGTTTCCTGTTGTGTGCGGATGGGGTGTGTGTGTGTGAGTGGGTGGGGTGGGTTTTGTTTCCCAGTTCCTGCGTTCTCCGATGTATGTTGTAGGTTTTCTTTGTATGGCTGGTGAGTGGGTGTGCGATTCCTGTGTATTTGTGTGTTCGGTTGTGGATGTCGTATGCGCTTGTGTATGTCATATTGTGTGCCCTTCAGGCTGTTGGCGAGTGCTCCTTGTTCGGTTGTGCCATTTTGTTTTGCCTTCCGTTTGTTATGGCGTGCTTTACCTGTGGTACGTGTTTGTTCTTTGTGTTTTGTTTGGAATGTGTTGTGATTGTACTGTTATGTTCCCTGTTGTGCCTTTGATGTATATTTTGTTTTATGACGGTTTTGTTTTGTGATGTTACTGTGCTTGCTAGTTTGCCATTGTATTATACTTTGGCCTTGTTGTATGCTGTAATTTTCTATGCCTTTACCATGTTTGTGGTTTATTGTGAAATGCTGTCGGCCCTTCTGGCCGGTGGTCTATTGTTTTCTTTTGTTCTGTTCTGTATTCTGTCTTTTTTTATTGTATTTAAGTTGCATGCTTTGCATGTAAAAATAAAAAAAAAAATAAAAACTTCCTAAACACCCACATAGAAAGGGGCCCTGTGAGCACAAGCGACCACCTACCAATAATAATGACGCTGTCAACTAACCCCATTCAGAAACCCTCACCACCAAGACTTCAATACACTAAAACTGACTGCGAAGCGTTCAAAAGCAGTGCACAGGAAATCAGTGTCACAGATTTTAATAGAAAGGAAACATCATGCATAAACGCTGAGTTAAATACGTGGATTAGCACCATAGAAAAAAATATGACTGATCACATTCCCGTAGCTCACCACATAACGCTCCCACACCCCCCCAGCCACTGAGGCACTCAGGACACTGCAAACCAGATATAACAATCTTCTACAACTCATAACACAACACGGGTGGACGGATGAGCACAAAAGACTACAAAGGGAACTTCAAGATGAGCTGCTAGATCTGTGCAAAACAGAGTACACCAAACAATGGGATGACCTAATAAGCAAAATCCAAGTCGACTACAGAAACCCGGGAAAGTTCTGGAAAAAAGTAAAGACCCTGATGGGAAGCTCTTCTGAGGAAACACCCTACATCATAGACGCCTCAGGAAATAAACTCTATGAGGAGAGAGAACAAGAGCAGGAATTCAGGAAGTTCTGGAAAAAAATATTCAGGATAAACACGGAAGAAAATTTAAATTTTTGCCCAATTAATGAAAGGGAAATTACAACTCAAGTCGATAACAGAGCTGCAGCACTACTCCCGACGCAAACAATAGACCTTTACAACATACGCGATGACTGCCACCTTATGAAACACATAACCATTGCAGAGGTCCATAAAACAATTATGGGTTTCAAGAACAAGGCGCCGGGCAACAGCAAAATAAATAAGATGGTATTATCCAACCTACCAGTGATTGTACTCCATCAATACACATGTATCTTAAATGCAGCTCTTGCATCTGGACTATTCCCCACATACTTCAAGAATGCCACAATAAGATTAATCCCCAAGCCAGGTAAACCCCCAACCCAAACTGAAAACTACAGGCCAATTTCCCTCCTCGAAGTACCAGGTAAAATATTCGAACAAATTGTCAACCAGAGACTTATGAAATACATGGAAGAGGAAGGGAAGTGTAACACCAGGCAGCATGGATTTAGAAACCGCAGAGGGGCCCATACAGCTATAGCCCTGATCCACGAGCATATAGCCAACGCAGTGTCGAAAAAAGATCAGTGTAATATAGTGCTTAGGGACGTCTCGAAAGCCTTCGACAAAGTGTGGCATACAGGCCTAAAATATAAGATATCTGAACTAGGGCTTCCTGAGAGATTTACTGCTACTCTCTGCAGCTTTATAGACAATAGAACTGCTAGGCTTAATATCGGCAGCTACTTGGGTGACGTAATAGAACTGAAAAGTGGAGTACCACAAGGAAGCTGCCTCTCCCCCACTCTATTCAACATATATACAGCTGACCTACCCCAACCCCAACATGGAGAATACATCACATACGCTGACGATGTCACCCAAATAATATGCCAACCGGGCCCATCAAAGCCGCTACTAGCCGACAAGACCAAGGCGGCAATTGAACTCTTAAACAACTTTGAGAAGCAATGGAAAATTAGCACCAACAAACAAAAGTTCCAAATAATACATATTGCGAAAAGAAACCCTGACCCCATCATCCTTGACAACCAGCCGATCCAATATGCGGAGGTAAGCAGAATACTGGGACTTTTGATAAATAGAACAGGGATACAAATTCATGTAAGGGACCGACTAAACAAAGCCAAAGCAGCATTAGGAAAACTGAGAAGATTCCGAAGCCTCAGTACTAACATTCAGATACACCTATATAAGGCTCTAGTTCGGCCGCATCTAGAATATCCCCCAGTACCACTACACACCATAAAGAAAACTAACATGCAGAAACTGCAAGCAATACAAAATAAGGCGCTAAGGAGAGCAGCGAAACACCGTCCACCATATGATCAGACAATCCAGGAGCTCCACGAACTCCTGAACATACAGCCACTAAACATCAGACTGCAGCACCAAGCCATCAGGGTGTGGAACACCATCGAAATGTTAGAGGACCCAATGTTTGAAAGATTACTCCAAGATGAGACGCCCCGCTCCCACAGCTGGTGGCCCAAGAGCCTTGATTCTCTGGACAAAAACCCCGCCCCACAGTATATTATCCCCAGATGACTGGTGGAATGCAAACTGTGCTCGGGCTGTCCGCTGTAAGCGTGCAGCCTGGAAGAAGCACCGCCGTAGGCAGACGACCGATTCTTTTCTTTTCTTTCGGAAAGCGAGTGGGTGGCCCGTAGGGCCATCCGTATGGCTAAACGTGAATGTTGGGCATCTTATGTCTCAACAATTACGTCCGAGACCCCTCTGGCCCAGATCTGGAAGCGTATCCGCAAGATAGCGGGTAAGTTCGTTCCCGATGTTTCACCGGTCCTTCACCTCCATGATACTCTTGTGGCGGACCCGTTGCAGGTCGCTTCCGAACTGGGTTCCCACTTTTCTTCTGTTAGCTCTGGTTTTCATCTTCCCCAATCTTTCCTTCTTCGTAAACCTGTCCTTGAGTCTCGTCCTTTAGATTTCTGCACTCATCTTCAGCTTCCCTATAATGATCCCTTCTCTCTCTCTGAACTTCGTTCTGCCCTGGCCCTCTGCGGTTCTACGGCGGCGTGGCTCCGATGGTATTCATTATGAGATGCTTCGCCATCTCCCTCCGAGCACGTCTCAGTATTTACTGAGTCTGTATAATCGGATCTGGGAGTCGTCGTCAGTCCCTGAGGACTGGCTCGATGCCGTTGTCCTCCCTGTTCGCAAACCGGGGTCTCTGGGTACTTCCCCTAAGGACTTTCGCCCTATTGCTCTCACAAGTTGTGTCTGCAAACTCTTTGAACGTATAGTTAACGTTCGTCTGATGTGGTTCCTGGAACACCATCACCTCCTCTCCCCTTCTTAATTTGGTTTCCGCAAGTGCCGCAGCACGACAGATGTCCTGGTGAACTTGGAGGTCTATATTCGTTCTGCTTTTGCTGCGAAGACCTCCGTTGTTGCCGTCCTTTTTGACCTAGAAAAGGCTTACGACACCACTTGGCGTTATCATATCCTATCTCAACTTCATTCTTTTGGCCTTCGTGGTCATCTCCCTCTCTTTCTCCGCAGCTTCCTCTCTCGTCGTTCCTTTCGGGTGCGCCTTGGTACCGCTCTCTCTCCCTCTTTTCAGCAATACGAAGGTGTGCCCCAGGGTAGTGTTCTGAGCACTACTCTTTTTCTTGTTGCCCTCAATGGTCTTCTTTCCTCTCTTCCTTCTGGTGTCTTCTCCGCTCTCTATGTCGATGATCTTACCCTTTGTTGTCAGGGTGATGATTCGCCTCTCCTTCAACGCCGGCTTCAACTTGCAATTGATGCCGTGTCGTCTTGGGCCACAGGTCATGGCTTCAAGTTCTCTACTTCTAAGACTTGTGCCATGACTTTTACGCAGAAACGGGTTGTTCTTCGTCCCTCTTTGTCACTTTATGGTCATCCCCTTGAATACAAAGATTCCGCGAAGCTTTTGGGGTTATTCCTTGACACTCGTTTGTCTTGGTCTCCCCATATCTCTTACCTCCGTGTTGAGTGCTCTAAGGCCCTTACCCTCCTTCGGGTCTTGTCCCATACTTCTTGGGGGGCAGGTAGGCGCACTCTCCTTGCTTTACATTCCTCTCTCGTCCTGTCTAAGCTCGATTATGGTTGCCCTGCTTACTCGTCTGCTTCTCCTTCTACTCTTCGCCGTCTTGATGCTTTGCACCATACTGGGTTGCGCCTCAGTTCTGGTGCCTTTCGTTCGACTCCCATCCTTAGCTTATATGTTGACACTGGCTTCCTGTCTCTCCAGGACCGCCGTGATCGCTACTGTCTTCGCTATCTTGTGCGGTCCTTGCAACATCCTTCCTCTCGCCTCTGTCGTGCTTTAACTTTTACCCCTCCTGCGGTTCCTGTTCCTCTTCACCACCTCCCTCTTTCTGTCCGGTTATCTCGCCTACAGGATTCTCTCTCCGTTCGTATTTCTGATGTTTCTCCTCGTGTTGTTCCTTCTTTGCCCCCGTGGAGGGTCCCTCTTCCGCGGTTTTGTACTTCCTTGACCCGTATCACTAAAGCTTTTACCCCTCCTACGGTTCTAAAACGCCTTTTCCTCGAGCACTTTTCTTCTCACTCCCGCTCCGTTTCTGTCTTCACCGATGGGTCTAAGTCAGCGGACGGTGTTGGCTACTCTGTTGTTTTTCCTGATCGCACTTATATGTGTCGCTTGCCTCCGGAGACTAGCATCTTTACAGCGGAACTTTATGCTATTCTCTATGCTCTTCGTCTCCTGCTTTCTCGTTGTCAGTCTTCCTTTGTGGTTGTTGTTGACTCTCGTAGTGCCCTCATGGCTCTCGGGTGCTTTAATCCGGTTCATCCAGTAGTTGTGGAGATCCAGCATTGGCTGTTTCTCGTTCACAGTAAATTTAAGTCGGTTGAGTTTTGTTGGGTTCCCAGCCATATTGGCGTGTCTTTAAATGAGCGTGCGGATGCTGCCGCTAAGGAAGCTGTCCGCTCTTGTCCCATCTCTCGTAAAGGCATTCCGTATTCCGACTTTTACCCGGTTATCCATTCCTCAGTCCTTACCCATTGGCAGGCTTCTTGGTTGTCTGTTACTGGTAACAAGCTACGTACTCTTAAATGTTGTATTTCCTCGTGGCCGTCCTCCTTCCACCGTAACCGGCGGTGGGAAACAGCTCTGGCGAGGTTGCGTATTGGCCATACTCACTTAACCCATGGTCACTTGATGGAGCGCCGCCCTGCTCCTTATTGTCCTAGTTGCATTGTCCCTCTTACGGTCGTGCATGTCCTTCTTGAATGTCCTGACTTCCAGGACGAGCGTGTGTCTTGCTTTCCAACCGCCCCTCGCGGTCACCTGTCCCTCAATAGAATTCTTGGTGACTCGGATACTTTTGATATCGTTCGCCTTATGCGTTTTTGTTCTCGTATTGGCATCCTTGGTGATATTTAGCGCCCTCTGATTATTTTGCGTATTTGATGGTGCTACATAGCCTTCCCGGTTTGGTGCCTTCTTTTGATAATTACTTACTTATCCCCAGATGAGTTATATATGTATATATATGAACAGTTCATATAAGTGTATGTATGAACAACTCGATAAATAATATGTATGACAACTCGATAAATAATAATAGTAAAATAAAGAGCCTTAAACAGAATAACATGTGTGGAAGCATCGGAGTGTGTATATATGAATGCTACACAGTATTCATCAATGGACATCCATATATGGTGAAACACATGTGAAGAACCTCTCACACACTCACAGCTCCCTGACAAGAGGGAGCCAGCTTAGCTTAGCTGCCAACACCCACACATCGTGTCAGCAAGGCGGACAGCCCGCCTGCTTTCATACCTCTCACTGTATTTCCCACTTCTATACTTCCCTTCACCTATGCCTCTCCTTCCTCTTTACTCCCCCCCCCCCCCCAAAAAAAAAAAAGGAACAGGGTGGTAGTGCGGGGTGGTAGTGAGGGGGGAGCAGGGTGGTAGTGAGGGGGAGCAGGGTGGTAGTGAGGGGGGGAGCTGGGTGGTAGTGAGGGGGGAGTAGGGTGGTAGTGAGGGGGGAGTAGGGTGGTAGTGAGGGGGGGAGCAGGGTGGTAGTGAGGGGCGTGCAGGGTGGTAGTGAGGGGGAGCAGGTTGGTAGTGAGGGGAGAGCAGGGTGGTAGTGAGGGGGGAGCAGGGTGGTAGTGAGGGGGTGAGCAGGGTGTTAGTGAGGGGGGAGCAGGGTGGTAGTGAGGTGGGAGCAGGGTGGTAGTGAGGGGATGAGCAGGGTGGTAGTAAGGGGGGTGCAGGGTGGTAGTGACGGGGGAACAGAGTGGTAGTGAGTAGTAGTGTGGACGGCGGGCCACAGACAAATATTTTTTTTTTTGGGGGGGGGGGAAATTCGTCTGTGGACCGCCAGGGTTTTCAGGCAAATTTGAGTAGTCACAGATTTGGGATTAAGGATTTCTTATGAGCGAGTAATTTCTGAGATTTTAGAAGTTTGTTAAGGTTTCTTATGATGAAAATAATGTCATACGAGTTTTGTTAAAGTTCTTATGGGAGAAATTCAAATTCGTGTTTATTAGCCAGGGTTTTCAGGTAAATTTTGTCAGCCACAGATTTCGAATTCTTATGATGAAATAATGTCATACGAGTTTGTTAAAAGTTCTTATGATGAAAATAATGTCATACGAGTTTGTTAAAGTTCTTATGGGAGAAATTCAAATTCGTGTTTATGAGCCAGGGTTTTCAGGTAAATTTTGTCAGTCACAGATTTGGAATTCTTATTATGAAATAATGTCATACGAGTTTGTTAAAGTTCTTATGATGAAAATAATATCATACGAGTTTGTTAAAGTTCTTATGGGAGAATTTTACAGAGTTCCTACCGATAATAAACAGTTATTTAGGCCTTATACATTTAAGTTGGATTCTTACTTAGAAACTAGTATATTGCTATATAACTGAATCATTACCCTTCCATCCCCCCTCCCCTGCCTTTCCCTCCACCAGCATCTCCCGCTCATACCTCACTCCCCCTCCCTCCCCCCTTACCTCACAATCTCCAGCGTCACCTGTGTTTACTTTACACCGTCAGCCAGACGCCGCATGCAGGTCACCTCCGTAATCTTATCTTATCTTCTCCATAATATCTGGACCGTCCCTCTCCTTCATATTGTTCATTCATAGTTCCTTTTCATTAAACTAGTCAGTTTTACATATATAAACATAGTCAGGGTCTAGCTCACATTCCCACCTTAGTTTTACTAATACATCTTCTTTAGTATCCAATCATTTTCTTCTAGATTTAAAACTCAGCTATTTCAAAAGTATTAAAATACAATAATTTTGTTATCGAGCTCCAGCTCCTGTCCCCCGCCTTAGTCCCTGTCGTATAATGAATACTACAGTCCAATCCCTCTAAAATTTAAATAATCATATTTCAAACGTAGTTCAATACAGTAATTTAGTTACCAAACTCTAGCTCTGGTCCTCCGCCTTAGCTCTCTCTCGTATCTTCGTTAATACCTATTCAAATTCCCCGAAATTTCTACCCGCTGTATTTCAGACATAGTTTAGTAAATGCCAATAGTTACCGAACTCTAGCTCTTATCCTCCGCCTTAGCTCTCTCTCGTATCTTCGTTAATACCTAATCAAATTCCCTGAAATTTTAACCCTCTGTATTTCAAACACAGTAAATAAGATCAAGTCAGTTACTGAGCTCCAGCTCTCATCCCCAACCTTACTTCCCTCTCATGTCTTCGGTAATATCCTATCAAATTCCCTGAAATTTATACCCTCTGTATTTCAGACACCGTAAATTAGATCAAGTCAGTTACTGAGCTCCAGCTCTCGTCCCTCACCCTACTTCCCCCCTCAAGTCTTTGTCAATATCCTATCAATTCCCCTGAAATTTTTACCCTCTGTATTTCAGAAACCGTAAATAAGATCAAAAAACAGTTATCGAGCTCCAGCTCTCGTCCCCACCTTAGTTCTCTCTCGTATCTTTGTAAATAACCCATCAATTTCCCTGAAATTTTTACCCTCTGTATTTCAGACATAGTAAATATGATATAAACAATTATAAAACTCTAGCTCTTGTCCTCTGTCCAAGTTCACTCCTGTAAATTCATTACTATCAGTCCAAATCCCCCTGAGATTTAAACACCCAACTACATTTTCAGACATAGTAAATAAAAGCCAGTTCAGTTACCGAGTTTCAACTCTTGTTCCCCGCTTATCTCATTTTGTACAAGTTCTTTATTATCCAACTAAATTATCTTAGATTTAAGATCACCTTACTTCTAACGTAGTAAAATTAATCAGGACATTAGCCAAGCTCCATTTCCTCTCTCTTAGATCATCGAACATAAATATATCCGATCAAGTCCCTCTCCAGCCTAACTCTTTATCAGAGTATTCACCTTACCCTTTCCCTCCCTTACCTTCTCATCCCCATCGTATCCAAACCTTCAATAATCATACTGTATTTGCATATTTTCTCTATATTCAGCTGTGTTCTTCGCATTTTTTTCCATGTTATCTGTGTTCGCTCCATGTTCTACAAATGTTCACAGCAAGCTCAGTTCAAATTTTTTCACCTGTTTTTCTAATTTTTTCTGTTTTCTACCATTTTCCCCCATGTTCATTACAGTCCCTTACATGTTCTCTGTATAACTTTTATACTCAGTATTCATGTTCTCAATGTTCTTAGCTTATTCTTCACATGCTCAGTGTTCATTCTTTGTATTCCCTATGTTCCTTATCATGTCTTCATATTCTCTATAAGTTCATATTCCCTGCATGTTCACTCTGTTCATCAACTTTTTCTTACATGTTTCTGTGTTCACCGTATGTTCACTGTGTTCATTGCCTTACTTAACCCAAATTTTTTATGTTCTTTGTTTCTTTAAACCAATTTGATCCTTCCATTCACTAACTAGTTCTTTGTCAAATAATATTATACTGCAATACAGTTCCCTTAACAATTTTAGTCACCAAGTTTTTATTTGCAAAACTGTCAAAGTAATTCTCGTAGTCAACTTAATACTTCTACCAACCCTGTTCTTAAACAAATCTACACTTTATTCAGTTCCAAATTTACAAAGACAAACCTTTCTTGTAACTTCTTAACTAAAAATTACTTGTCAGTCAACCGAAAATAGTCAGGATTAATCTCATTCAACACGGTTCTTAACAAAAACAACCTTTCTCTTAGCTAAAAATCGTCAAAGGAATCTTACCATCACTGTTCTTAACTAAAATAACCTTTCTCTTAGCAAAAATAGTCAAAGGAAACTTTTCCAATACTGTTCATAACTAACTTTATCCATCGTCAAGTAATTGAAAATAGTCTTGTTCATCATTTCGTAACAGCCATTATGTTTCGTCAAGTAAGAAAAAATAACCAAAGATATCTTTCATCGCTGTTCTTAACTACATTATACTTTCGGGAGCACAAAAATAGATGAGCACTTTGATGACTCTAAGATTATCTTTGATGACTTTGAGAATGACTTCTGAGAACATGAGTAGTATTTTGAATGTGTCTTTGATGTAATGAAGAGTAACTTTGATGTCTTGAAGATATCTTACAGATCAACTTTGATGACCAAGATTAACTTTGAGTAGGTGAAAATACTTTTTGATGACGTCGAGAATAATTTTGATAGCTCTGAGAATAACTTTTATGCCTCTGAGATTAACTTTAATGAACGAAGATGTCTTAGAAAGTTTCTCCGATGAACGAAAGGTTACTTAGAAAATAACATTTGATGACTGAGATTAACTTTTTGATGACTCTGAGAATAACTTTGAGGATGCGAGTAAATTTTTGAGTGTTTGAAAGTGTCTTTTGATATCTCGAAGAGTGCCCTTGAAGTCTTAAAGGATGTTTTTGATGTCTCAAAGGATGTCTTTGAGTGCAACTTTGATGTCTTTGAGTAAGTCCTTGATGTCTCGAGGAGTGTTTTTGACTATATTTCTTACTTAACGACATATAATTTTAGTTACGAAAGGGCTGAAAAAGTTACATTTGACTATTTTAGCGAAGTGAAAGGTTACTTTAGTTAAGAACAGTGTTGGAAAGAGGCTACACATGACTATTTTTCAGATGAGAGAAGTGATATTTCAGTTAAGAAATGACAGGGAAACATGATGAAGTAACTATTTTTTAGTTGACTGATGAATACTTTTAGTTAAGCAAAAAGACAAAATATAATGAGGGAGACTATTTTTGTGCTCCCCACAGTATAATGTCAGTTAAGAACAGCGATGAAAGATATCTTTGGTTATTTTTTCTTACTTGACGAAACATAATGGCTGTTACGAAATGATGAACAAGACTATTTTCAATTACTTGACAATGGATAAAGTTAGTTATGAACAGTATTGGAAAAGTTTCCTTTGACTATTTTTGCTAAGAGAAAGGTTATTTTAGTTAAGAACAGTGATGGTAAGATTCCTTTGACGATTTTTAGCTAAGAGAAAGGTTGTTTTAGTTAAGAACCGTGTTGAATGAGATTAATCATGTCTATTTTCGGTTGATTGACAAGTAATTTTTAGTTAAGAAGTTACAAGAAAGGTTTGTCTTTGTAAATTTGGAACTGAATAAAGTGTAGATTTGTTTAAGAACAGGGTTGGTAGAAATATTAAATTGACTACGTTTATTACTTTGACATAGTTTTGAAAATAAAACTGGGTGACTAAAATTGTTGAGGGAACCGTATTACCGATGATATTGTTTGACAAAGAACTAGTTAGTGAATGGAAGAAACAAATTGGTTTAAAGAAACAAAGAACATAAAAAATTGGGGTTAAGTAAGGGAATGAACACAGTGAACACAGAAAACATGTAAGAAAAAGTTGATGAATAGAGTGAACATGCAGGGAATATGAACTTATAGAGAATATGAAGACATGAAAAGGAACATAGGGAATACAAAGAATGAACACTGAGCATGTGAAGAACAAGCTAAGAACATTGAGAACATGACTACTGAGTATTAAAGTTATATAGAGAACATGTAAGGGAATGTAATGAACATGGGGGGAAATGGTAGAAAATAGAAAAAATGAGAAAAACAGGTGAAAAAATTTGAACTGAGCTTGCTGTGAACATTTGTAGAACATGAAGCGAACACAGATAACAGGGAAAAAATGCGAAGAACACAGCTGAATATAGAGAAAATATGCAAATACAGTATGATTATTGAAGGTTTGGATACGTTGGGGATGAGAAGGTAAGGGAGGGAAAGGGTGAGGTGATTACTCAGATAAAGAGTTAGGCTGGAGAGGGACTTGATCGGATATATTTATGTTCGATGATCTAAGAGAGAGGAAATGGAGCTTGGCTAATGTCCTGATTAATTTTACTACTTTAGAAGTAAGGTGATCTTAAATCTCAGGTGATTTAGTTGGATAATAAAGAACTTGTACAAAATGAGATAAGCGGGGAACAAGAGTTGAAACTCGGTAACTGAACTGGCTTTTATTTACTATGTCTGAAAATGTAGTTGGGTGTTTAAATCTCAAGGGGATTTGGACTGATAGTAATGAATTTAGAGGAGTGAACTTGGACAGAGGACAAGAGCTAGAGTTTTATAATTGTTTATATCATATTTACTATGTCTGAAATACAGAGGGTAAAAATTTCAGGGAAATTGATGGGTTATTTACAAAGATACGAGAGAGAACTAAGGTGGGGACGAGAGCTGGAGCTCGATAACTGTTTTTTGATCTTATTTACGGTGTCTGAAATACAGAGGGTAAAAATTTCAGGGGAATTGATAGGATATTGACAAAGACTTGAGGGGGAAGTAGGGTGAGGGACGAGAGCTGTTGCCCAGTAACTGACTTGATCAAATTTACGGTGTCTGAAATACAGAGGGTATAAATTTCAGGGAATTTGATAGGATATTACCGAAGACACGAGAGGGAAGTAAGGTGGGGGATGAGAGCTGGAGCTCAGTAACTGACTTGATCTTATTTACTGTGTCTGAAATACAGAGGGTTAAAATTTCAGGGAATTTGATTAGGTATTAACGAAGATACGAGAGAGAGCTAAGGCAGAGGATAAGAGCTAGAGTTCGGTAACTGTTTGCATTTACTAAACTATGTCTGAAATACAGCGGGTAGAAATTTCGGGGAATTTGAATAGGTATTAACGAAGATACGAGAGAGAGCTAAAGCAGAGGAACAGAGCTAGAGTTTGGTAACTAAATTACTGTATTGAACTACGTTTGAAATATGATTATTTAAATTTTAGAGGGATTGGACTCTTAGTATTCACTATACGACAGGGGACTAAGGCGGGGGACAGGAGCTGGAGCTCGATAACAAAATTATTGTATTTTATTACTTTTGAAATAGCTGTGTTTTAAATCTCGAAGAAAATGATTGGATACTAAAGAAGATGTACTAGTAAAACTAAGGCGGAACGTGAGCTAGACCCTGACTATGTTTATATATGTAAACCTGACTAGTTTAATGAAAAGGAACTATGAATGAACAATATGAAGGAGAGGGACGGTCCAGATATTATGGAGAAGATAAGATAAGATTACGGAGGTGACCTGCATGCGGCGTCTGGCTGACGGTGTAAAGTAAACACAGGTGACGCGGGAGATTGTGAGGTAAGGGGGGAGTGAGGTATGAGCGGGAGATGCAGGTGGAGGGGAAGGCAGGGGAGGGGGGATGGAAGGGTAATGATTCAGTTATATAGTAATATACTAGTTTCTAAGTAAGAATCCAACTTAAATGTATAAGGCCTAAATATCTGTTTATTATCGGTAGGAACTCTGAAAAATTCTCCCATAAGAACTTTAACAAGACTCGTATTACATTATTTTCATCATAAGAACTCTAACAAACTTCTAAAATCTCGGAAATTATTTTTCTCATAAGAATTCCTTAATTCCACATCAGTGACTTGAATTTTGCCCATAAGAACTCTTAACAAACTCGTATGACATTATTTTCATCATAAGAACTATAACAAACTCGTATGACATTATTTTCATCATAAGAACTATAACAAACTCGTATGACATTATTTCATAATAAGAATTCGAAATCTGTGACTGACAAAATTTACCTGAAAACTCTGGCTCATAAACACGAATTTGAATTTCTCCCATAAGAACTTTAACAAACTCGTATGACATTATTTTCATCATAAGAACTTTTAACAAACTCGTATGACATTATTTCATAATAAGAATTCGAAATCTGTGACTGACAAAATTTACCTGAAAACCCTGGCTAATAAACACGAATTTGAATTTCTCCCATAAGAACTTTAACAAAACTCGTATGACATTATTTTCATCATAAGAAACCTTAACAAACTTCTAAAATCTCAGAAATTACTCGCTCATATAAAATCCTTAATCCCAAATCTGTGACTACTCAAATTTGCCAGAAAACCCTGGCGGTCCACAGACGAATTTCCCCACCCCAAAAAAATTCGTCTGTGGCACGCCATCCACACTACTGTGAGTGGTAGGGTGCAGGGTGGTAGTGAGGGGGAGCAGGGTGGTAGTGAGGGGGGGGCATGGTTGTAGTGAGAAGGTGAGCAGGGTGGAAGTGAGGGGGGGGGGCAGGGTGGTAGTGAGTGGGGGAGCAGGGTGGTAGTGAGGTGGGAGCAGGGTGGTAGTGAGGTGGGAGCACGGTGGTAGTGAGGGGGTGAGCAGGGTGGTAGTGAGGGGGGAGCAGGGTGGTAGTGAGGGGGTGAGCAGAGTGGTAGTGAGGGGGGTGAGCAGGGTGGTAGTGAGGGGGTGAGCAGGGTGGTAGTGAGGGGGGAGCAAGGTGGTAGTGAGGGGGTGAGCAGGGTGGTAGTGAGGGGGTGAGCAGGGTGCTAGTGAGGGGGGTGCAAGGTGGTAGTGAGGGGGGAGCAGGGTGGTAGTGAGGGGGGAGCAGGGTGGTAGTGAGAGGGAGCAGGGTGGTAGTGAGGGGGAGCAGGGTGGTAGTGAGGGGGGAGCAGGGTGGTAGTGAGGGGGAACAGGGTGGTAGTGAGGGGGGGCAGGGTTGTAGTGAGGGGGGAGCAGGGTGGTAGTGAGGGGTGAGCAGGGTGGTAGTGAGGAGGAAGTAGGGTGGTAGTGAGGAGGGAGTAGGGTGGTAGTGAGGGGGAGCAGGGTTGTAGTGTGGGGGGAGCAGGGTGGTAGTTAGGGGGAGTAGGGTGGTAGTGAGGAGGGAGTAGGGTGGTAGTGAGGGGGAGCAGGATGGTAGTGTGGGGGGAGCAGGGTGGTAGTTAGGGGAAGTAGGGTGGTAGTGAGGAGGGAGTAGGGTCGTAGTGAGGGGGGAGCAGGGTGGTAGTGAGGGGGAGTAGGGTGGTAGTGAGGATGGAGTAGGGTCGTAGTGAGAGGGGAGCAGGGTGGTAGTTAAGGGGAGCAGGGTGGTAGTGAGGAGGAGCAGGGTGGTAGTGAGGAGGAGCAGGGTGGTAGTGAGGGGGGAGCAGGGTGGTAGTGAGGGGGGAGCAGGTTGGTAGTGAGGGGGGAGCAGGGTGGTAGTTAGGGGGGAACAGGGTGCTAGTGTGGGGGGCAGGGTTGTAGTGAGGGGGTGAGCAGGGTGGAAGTGAGGGGGGGGAGCAGGGTGGTAGTGAGTGGGGGAGCAGGGTGGTAGTGAGGTGGGAGCAGGGCGGTAGTGAGGGGGGGAGAAGGGTGGTAGTGAGGGGGTGAGCAGGGTGGTAGTGAGGGGGGAGCAGGGTGGTATTGAGGGGGTGAGCAGGGTGGTAGTGAGGGGGATGCAGGGTGGTAGTGAGGGGAGAGCAGGGTGGTAGTGAGGGGGTGAGCAGGGTGGTAGTGATGGGGGAGCAGGGTGGTAGAGAGAGGGAGCAGGGTGGTAGTGAGGGGGGAGCAGGGTGGTAGTGAGGGGTGAGCAGGGAGGTAGTGAGGAGGGAGTAGGGTGGTAGTGAGGGGGGGAGCAGGATGGTAGTTAGGGGGAGTAGGGTGGTAGTGAGGAGGGAGTAGGGTGGTAGTGAGGGGGAGCAGGGTGGTAGTGTAGGGGGAGCAGGGTGGTAGTTAGGGGGAGTAGGGTGGTAGTGAGGAGGGAGTAGGGTGGTAGTGAGGGGGAGCAGGATGGTAGTGTGGGGGGAGCAGGGTGGTAGTTAGGGGGAGTAGGGTGGTAGTGAGGAGGGAGTACGGTGGTAGTGAGGGGGGAGCAGGGTGGTAGTGTGGGGGAGCAGGGTGGTAGTTAGGGGGAGAAGGGTGGTAGTGAGGAAGAGCAGGATGGTAGTGAGGGGGGGAGCAGGGTGGTAGTGAGGGGGGAGCAGGGTGGTAGTGAGGGGGGAGCAGGTTGGTAGTGAGGGGGGGGAGAAGGGTGGTAGTGAGGTGAGGGGATTGGAAGGTAAGTGTAGGGGGAGCAGGGTGGTAGTTAGGGGGAGCAGGGTGGTAGTGAGGAGGGAGTCGGGTGGTGGTAGGGTGGTAGTGAGGGGGGGAGCAGGGTGGTAGTGAGGGGGGAGCAGGTTGGTAGTGAGGGGGAGCAGGGTGGTAGTGAGGGGGAGCAGGGTGGTAGTTAGGGGGGAACAGGGTGGTAGTGTGGGGAGAGCAGGGTGGTAATTAGGGGGAGCAGGGTGGTAGTTAGGGGGAGCAGGGTGGTAATGAGGAGGGAGTCGGGTGGTAGTAGGGTGGTAGTGAGGGGGGGAGCAGGGTGGTAGTGAGGGGGGAGCAGGGTGGTAGTGAGGGGGGAGCAGGGTGGTAGTGAGGGGGAACATGGTGGAAGTTAGGGGGGAAAGGGTGGCTAGGGGGGGAGCAGGGTGGTAGTGAGGGGGAGTAGGGTGGTTGTTAGGGGGGGGAGAGGGTGGCAAGGGGGGCAGCAGGGTGGTAGTGAGGGGGGGAGCAGGGTGGTAGTGAGGGGGAGCAGGGTGGTAGTGAGGGGGAGCAG
This sequence comes from Procambarus clarkii, assembly GCF_040958095.1. Taxonomy (NCBI): domain Eukaryota; kingdom Metazoa; phylum Arthropoda; class Malacostraca; order Decapoda; family Cambaridae; genus Procambarus; species Procambarus clarkii. The sequence goes on from NC_091187.1 coordinate 33,901,158, forward strand.
GGTGGTAGTGAGGGGGAGTAGGGTGGTAGTAAGGGGGGAGCAGGGTGGTAGTGAGGGGGGGAGCAGGGTGGTAGTGAGGGGGAGCAGGGTGGTAGTGAGGGGGGGAGCAGGGTGGTAGTTAGGGGGAGCAGGGAGGTAGTGAGGAGGGAGCAGGGTGGTAGTGAGGGAGGAGCAGGGTGGTAGTGAGGGGGAGCAGGGTGGTAGTGAGGAGGGAGCAGGGTGGTAGTGAGGGGGGAGCAGGGTGGTAGTGAGGGGGGGAGCAGGGTGGTAGTGAGAGGGGAGCAGGGTGGTAGTGAGGAGGGAGCAGGGTGGTAGTGAGGGGGGAGCAGGTTGGTAGTGAGGGGGGAGCAGGGTGGTAGTGAGTGTGGGAGCAGGGTGGTAGTGAGGTGGGAGCAGGGTGGTAGTGAGGTGGGAGCACGGTGGTAGTGAGGGGGTGAGCAGGGTGGTAGTGAGGGGGGGAGCAGGGTGATAGTGAGGGGGTGAGCAGGGTGGTAGTGAGGGGGGTGCAAGGTGGTAGTGAGGGGGGAGCAGGGTGGTAGTGAGGGGGGAGCAGAATGGTAGTGAGAGGGAGCAGGGTGGTAGTGAGGGGGGAGCAGGGTGGTAGTGAGGGGGGAGCAGGGTGGTAGTGAGTGGTAGGGTGCAGGGTGGTAGTGAGGGGGAACAGGGTGGTAGTGAGGGGGGCAGGGTTGTAGTGAGGGGGGAGCAGGGTGGTAGTGAGGGGTGAGCAGGGTGGTAGTGAGGAGGGAGTAGGGTGGTAGTGAGGGGGGGAGCAGGATGATAGTTAGGGGGAGTAGGGTGGTAGTGAGGAGGGAGTAGGGTGGTAGAGAGGGGGAGCAGGGTGGTAGTGTGGGGGTGCAGGGTGGTATTTAGGGGGAGTAGGGTGGTAGTGAGGAGGGAGTAGGGTGGTAGTGAGGGGGAGCAGGATGGTAGTGTGGGGGGAGCAGGGTGGTAGTTAGGGGGAGTAGGGTGGTAGTGAGGAGGGAGCAGGTTGGTAGTGAGGGGGGGAGCAGGGTGGTAGTGAGGTGAGGGGATTGGAAGGTAAGTGTAGGGGGAGCAGGGTGGTAGTTAGGGGGAGCAGGGAGGTAGTGAGGAGGGAGTCGGGTGGTGGTAGGGTGGTAGTGAGGGGGGGAGCAGGGTGGTAGTGAGGGGGGAGCAGGTTGGTAGTGAGGGGGAGCAGGGTGGTAGTGAGGGGGAGCAGGGTGGTAGTGAGGGGGAGCAGGGTGGTAGTTAGGGGGGAACAGGGTGGTAGTGTCGGGGGCAGGGTTGTAGTGAGGGGGTGAGCAGGGTGGAAGTGAAAGGGGGGCAGGGTGATAGTGAGTGGGGGAGCAGGGTGGTAGTGAGGTGGGAGCAGGGTGGTAGTGAGGTATGAGCACGGTGGTAGTGAGGGGGTGAGCAGGGTGATAGTAAGGGGGGAGCAGGGTGGTAGTGTGGGGAGAGCAGGGTGGTAGTGAGGGGGTGAGCAGGGTGGTAGTGAGGGGGGTGCAAGGTGGTAGTGAGGGGGGAGCAGGGTGGTAGTGAGGGGGGAGCAGGGTGGTAGTGAGAGGGAGCAGGGTGGTAGTGAGGGGGGAGCAGGGTGGTAGTGAGGGGTGAGCAGGGTGGTAGTGAGGAGGGAGCAGGGTGGTAGTGAGGGGGGGAGCAGGGTGGTAGTGAGGGGGGAGCAGGGTGGTAGTGAGGGGGAGCAGGGTGGTAGTGAGGGGGGGAGCAGGGTGGTAGTTAGGGGACGTTGGGTGACTGCTGGTTTGCCCTGCTGGTGGTGGTTTGCCACTGACAGGGTGACGTTTGCCTTCGCCATGGGGTCGTCTCGCCTTCCAGGGCAGAGGACATTGTCGGCTGGTCTGGCATTTACGGTGCCGGTGGACCATCCATTGGTTGGTGTCGCCCTGGTGGACGTGCTTCATGTGCAGCTGTCGCACCTGGTGGGCATCCAGCTGCTTCAGGGCCACCGTGCTGTGGTCAAGTTCCGCCTCCAGGCTGCCTTTCAAGCGTTTCTCGAGCGTTGTGAGGGGCGTGTTTACCCTCTCCCTGATTCAGCTGGCTCAGTTAAGGTGGTGAATCTTAGTGTCACCTTGACGTCTGTGGCGGTGCATGGTGCCCCCTTCGAATTTCAGGACGACTTTTTAACCTCCTGTTTTGAGCGATTTGGGACAGTGTTAAGTGTTCGTTGGAACAAGGTCGTTGCCGGGCACTGTGTTGGTATGCTTGACGGCTCTCGCACCCTGACAATGTCGCTGAAGTGTAGTGTACCGTCGTCGATGTCCGTGTTGGGATACACGCTCCGCTGCCAGTATCGGGGTCAACCGCGCACCTGTTATCGGTGTGGTCACGAGGGTCATCTGGCTGCGGCGTGCGACGTGGGAGCAACTGGTCGGGTGCATGTTTTTCGTGCGGAGGATTTCCCGCCCTTGTTACGTTCGGACGGTTCTGAGGACGGAGTAGGTGCTGTGCCTGAGGCGCCTGATTGCCTGTCTGCTGCTCCGCCTGTTGAGGCGAATTCTACGGCCTGTGCGACACGTCTGATGACTGCTGTGGCCACTGGGGTTGTTGAGCCGGTGTGTGTGGGTGTCGGGCCGTCGCCTGAGCTGCGAGTAGTGCAGGATGTCCCGGTGGAGGTCCATGTCCCGCCCCCGCCTGTGGATGTGATACCGGCTCCCGGGAACGCGGGTTCTGCTGTTTTAGAGGGGGTGCTTCGGCAGGGGGAGGTGCCTGCCGTGCCTGTGTGTGTTGGTGACTGTAGTTCTGCTCTTTCCGTCCCTTTGCAGAAGAGCGCGCGTCGGTGTTCTGAGGCTGTTTCCCTGGATGATGTGGACAGTGTGGGTGATGTGGCCTCTGTGGACTCTTCGGACGGTGCGGGTGTGGCCTGTGTGGATGTGAAGATGGTGGCCGTGCCTGCGGCGGGGCCTGCTGGGCGTGGTGTGGTGCGGCCTGTCTCGAAGCGTTCACGGCGGGCTCGGAGTGTCTCTCCCCTTCGTGGTGTGCCTTGGGAGGAGGTGGGGGAGTATGGTGATCTGGCGCCTCCCGCCGAGGATGATGGTGCTGTGAGGGGCTCCGAAGTTGCTACCTGTGCCTCACCTCCTGCGTCTCCTGCTGTTGGATCTCCGCAGTGGGGGGTTGTGCCTGATGATCGTGACCTTGTCGTGCTGTTGCGGAAAGATGTGCGCCAGGGGGCCTTGGCTCCTGTGCCCGGTGGTGGGGTCGGTGCCGCGCCTGCCTCCCCTGCTGTATCCCCTCCTTCCTTGCTCCGGTCTGGGGATTGCCTAGTCCCGTCTGCTGGGGTCGTGCCCTGTGAGGGTCCGGAGTTGGGCCCTTATCGAGATGCCCGGGTGCTTCCGATCCCGTGGTGCTCGTCCACTGTCTGGGTGTCGCGGGTGAAGGAGTTTGTGTATAGGGTGCCAGATAGGATGTCTCAGCCGAGGGCGCCGCCTGGTGGCCGGCTGCCTGCTGACCTGTGGGTGATTTGGGAAGCGTACTGCTTGCGCTTTCCGATACACAAGTTTCCGGAGAAGTATTAGTTCCCGTCTTGCGCACACTGCTAAGCCGTGCGTGGGTCAGCTGCCACCGTGACCACGACGCCCCGCCCCCCGGTGCGGGGTGTCTCCCTCTAACGTTCGCCTCTGTTTTCGTCGCCTCTCCTCTCTCTACGGCCCATCACATCTACCGCTTTTGACTTTCTTCTCCTCCTAACCGTCAACGCGTCTCCTTACGTCTGTCCTGGTGCAGTCATCGGGAGGGTTAACCCTTCATGCAAACTGCACCTATTCTCAAGAAGAAGAAGGTAGTTAGGGGGAGCAGGGAGGTAGTGAGGAGGGAGCAGGGTGGTAGTGAGGGAGGAGCAGGGTGGTAGTGAGGGGGAGCAGTGTGGTAGTGAGGAGGGAGCAGGGTGGTAGTGAGGGGGGGAGCAGGGTGGTAGTGAGGGGGGGAGCAGGGTGGTAGTGAGGGGGGAGCAGGGTGGTAGTGAGGAGGGAGCAGGGTGGTAGTGAGGGGGGAGCAGGTTGGTAGTGAGGGGGGAGCAGGGTGGTAGTGAGTGTGGGAGCAGGGTGGTAGTGAGGTGGGAGCAGGGTGGTAGTGAGGTGGGAGCACGGTGGTAGTGAGGGGGTGAGCAGGGTGGTAGTGAGGGGGGAAGCAGGGTGGTAGTGAGGGGGGAGCAGAATGGTAGTGAGAGGGAGCAGGGTGGTAGTGAGGGGGGAGCAGGGTGGTAGTGAGGGGGGAGCAGGGTGGTAGTGAGGGGGGAGCAGGGTGGTAGTGAGGGGGGTGCAAGGTGGTAGTGAGGGGGGAGCAGGGTGGTAGTGAGGGGGGAGCAGAATGGTAGTGAGAGGGAGCAGGGTGGTAGTGAGGGGGGAGCAGGGTGGTAGTGAGGGGGGAGCAGGGTGGTAGTGAGTGGTAGGGTGCAGGGTGGTAGTGAGGGGGAACAGGGTGGTACTGAGGGGGGCAGGGTTGTAGTGAGGGGGGAGCAGGGTGGTAGTGAGGGGTGAGCAGGGTGGTAGTGAGGAGGGAGTAGGGTGGTAGTGAGGGGGGGAGCAGGATGGTAGTTAGGGGGAGTAGGGTGGTAGTGAGGAGGGAGTAGGGTGGTAGAGAGGGGGAGCAGGGTGGTAGTGTGGGGGGTGCAGGGTGGTATTTAGGGGGAGTAGGGTGGTAGTGAGGAGGGAGTAGGGTGGTAGTGAGGGGGAGCAGGATGGTAGTGTGGGGGGAGCAGGGTGGTAGTTAGGGGGAGTAGGGTGGTAGTGAGGAGGGAGCAGGTTGGTAGTGAGGGGGGGAGCAGGGTGGTAGTGAGGTGAGGGGATTGGAAGGTAAGTGTAGGGGGAGCAGGGTGGTAGTTAGGGGGAGCAGGGAGGTAGTGAGGAGGGAGTCGGGTGGTGGTAGGGTGGTAGTGAGGGGGGGAGCAGGGTGGTAGTGAGGGGGGAGCAGGTTGGTAGTGAGGGGGAGCAGGGTGGTAGTGAGGGGGAGCAGGGTGGTAGTGAGGGGGAGCAGGGTGGTAGTTAGGGGGGAACAGGGTGGTAGTGTCGGGGGCAGGGTTGTAGTGAGGGGGTGAGCAGGGTGGAAGTGAAAGGGGGGCAGGGTGATAGTGAGTGGGGGAGCAGGGTGGTAGTGAGGTGGGAGCAGGGTGGTAGTGAGGTATGAGCACGGTGGTAGTGAGGGGGTGAGCAGGGTGGTAGTAAGGGGGGAGCAGGGTGGAAGTGTCGGGAGAGCAGGGTGGTAGTGAGGGGGTGAGCAGGGTGGTAGTGAGGGGGGTGCAAGGTGGTAGTGAGGGGGGAGCAGGGTGGTAGTGAGGGGGGAGCAGGGTGGTAGTGAGAGGGAGCAGGGTGGTAGTGAGGGGGGAGCAGGGTGGTAGTGAGGGGTGAGCAGGGTGGTAGTGAGGAGGGAGTAGGGTGGTAGTGAGGGGGAGCAGGATGGTAGTGTGGGGGGAGCAGGGTGGTAGTGAGGAGGGAGCAGGGTGATAGTGTGGGGGGAGCAGGGTGGTAGTGTGGAGGGAGCAGGGTGGTAGTGTGGGGGGAGCAGGGTGGTAGTGTGGAGGGAGCAGGGTGGTAGTAGGGTGGTAGTGAGGGGGGGAGCAGGGTGGTAGTGAGGGTGGAGCAGGGTGGTAGTGAGGGGGAGCAGGGTGGAAGTTAGGGGGGAAAGGGCGGCTAGGGGGGAGAAGGGTGGTAGTGAGGGGGAGTAGGGTGGTTGTTAGGGGGGAGAGGGTGGCAAGGGGGGGAGCAGGGTGGTAGTGAGGGGGGAGCAGGGTGGTAGTTAGGGGGAGTAGGGTGGTAGTGAGGAGGGAGCAGGGTGGTAGTGTGGGGGGAGCAGGATGGTAGTTAGGGGGAGCAGGGTGGTAGTGAGGAGGAGCACGGTGGTAGTGAGGGGGGGAGCAGGGTGGTAGTGAGGGGGGAGCAGGTTGGTAGTGAGGGGGGAGCAGGGTGGTAGTTAGGGGGGAACAGGGTGGTAGTGTGGGGAGAGCAGGGTGGTAGTTAGGGGGAGCAGGGTGGTAGTGAGGAGGAGCAGGGTGGTAGTGAGGGGGGAGCAGGGTGGTAGTGAGGGGGGAGCAGGGTGGTAGTGAGGGGGAGCAGGGTGGTAGTTAGGGGGGAACAGCGTGGTAGTGTGGGGAGAGCAGGGTGGTAGTTAGGGGGAGCAGGGTGGTAGTTAGGGGGGGCAGGGTGGTAGTGAGGGGGAGTAGGGTGGTAGTGAGGTGGGAGCAGGGTGGTAGAGAGAGGGAGCAGGGTGGTAGTGAGGGGGGAGCAGGGTGGTAGTGAGGGGTGAGCAGGGTGGTAGTGAGGAGGGAGTAGTGTGGTAGTGAGGGGGGAGCAGGATGGTAGTTAGGGGGAGTAGGGTGGTAGTGAGGAGGGAGTAGGGTGGTAGTGAGGGGGAGCAGGGTGGTAGTGTAGGGGGAGCAGAGTGGTAGTTAGGGGGAGTAGGGTGGTAGTGAGGAGGGAGTAGGGTGGTAGTGAGGGGGAGCAGGATGGTAGTGTGGGGGGAGCAGGGTGGTACTTAGGGGGAGTAGGGTGGTAGTGAGGAGGGAGTACGGTGGTAGTGAGGAGGGAGCAGGGTGGTAGTGTGGGGGGAGCAGGGTGGTAGTTAGGGGGAGCAGGGTGGTAGTTAGGGGGAGAAGGGTGGTAGTGAGGAGGAGCAGGGTGGTAGTGAGGGGGGGAGCAGGGTGGTAGTGAGGGGGGAGCAGGGTGGTAGTGAGGGGGGAGCAGGTTGGTAGTGAGGGGGGGAGCAGGGTGGTAGTGAGGTGAGGGGATTGGAAGGTAAGTGTAGGGGGAGCAGGGTGGTAGTTAGGGGGAGCAGGGAGGTAGTGAGGAGGGAGTCGGGTGGTGGTAGGGTGGTAGTGAGGGGGGGAGCAGGGTGGTAGTGAGGGGGGAGCAGGTTGGTAGTGAGGGGGAGCAGGGTGGTAGTGAGGGGGAGCAGGGTGGTAGTTAGGGGGGAACAGGGTGGTAGTGTGGGGAGAGCAGGGTGGTAATTAGGGGGAGCAGGGTGGTAGTTAGGGGGAGCAGGGTGGTAGTGAGGGGGAGCATGGTGAAAGTTAGGGGGGAAAGGGTGGCTAGGGGGGAGCAGGGTGGTAGTGAGGGGGAGTAGGGTGGTTGTTAGGGGGGGAGAGGGTGGCAAGGGGGGGAGCAGGGTGGTAGTGAGGGGGGAGCAGGGTGGTAGTAAGGGGGTGAGCAGGGTGGTAGTGCGGGGGGGGAGCAGGGTGGTAGTGAGGGGGAGTAGGGTGGTAGTAAGGGGGTGAGCAGGTTGGTAGTGAGGGGGGGAGCAGGGTGGTAGTGAGGGGGAGCAGGGTGGTAGTGAGGGGGGAGCAGGGTGGTAGTGAGGGGGGGAGCAGGGTGGTAGTGAGGAGGGAGCAGGGTGGTAGTGAGGGGGGAGCAGGGTGGTAGTGAGGGGGGGGAGCAGGGTGGTAGTGAGGGGGGGAGCAGGGTGGTAGTGAGGGGGGAGCAGGGTGGTAGTGAGGAGGGATCAGGGTGGTAGTGAGGGGGGAGCAGGTTGGTAGTGAGGGGGGAGCAGGGTGGAAGTGAGGGGGGGCAGGGTTGTAGTGAGGGGGTGAGCAGGGTGGAAGTGAGGGGTGGCAGGGTGTTATATAGTGAGTGTGGGAGCAGGGTGGTAGTGAGGTGGGAGCAGGGTGGTAGTGAGGTGGGAGCACGGTGGTAGTGAGGGGGTGAGCAGGGTGGTAGTGAGGGGGGAGCAGGGTGTTAGTGAGGGGGGAGCAGGGTGGTAGTGAGGGGGTGCGCAGGGTGGTAGTGAAGGGGATGCAAGGTGGTAGTGAGGGGGGAGCAGGGTGGTTGTGAGGGGGGAGCAGAATGGTAGTGAGAGGGAGCAGGGTGGTAGTGAGGGGGGAGCAGGGTGGTAGTGAGGGGGGAGCAGGGTGGCAGTGAGTGGTAGGGTGCAGGGTGGTAGTGAGGGGGAACAGGGTGGTAGTGAGGGGGGCAGGGTTGTAGTGAGGGGGGAGCAGGGTGGTAGTGAGGGGTGAGCAGGGTGGTAGTGAGGAGGGAGTAGGGTGGTAGTGAGGGTGGGAGCAGGATGGTAGTTAGGGGGAGTAGGGTGGTAGTGAGGAGGGATAGGGTGGTAGTGAGGGGGAGCAGGGTGGTAGTGTGGGGGGTGCAGGGTGGTAGTTAGGGGGAGTAGGGTGGTAGTGAGGAGGGAGTAGGGTGGTAGTGAGGGGGAGCAGGATGGTAGTGTGGGGGGAGCAGGGTGGTAGTTAGGGGGAGTAGGGTGGTAGTGAGGAGGGAGTAGGGTGGTAGTGAGGGGGGAGCAGGGTGGTAGTGTGGGGGGAGCAGGGTGGTAGTTAGGGGGAGCAGGGTGGTAGTGAGGAGGAGCAGGGTGGTAGTGAGGGGGGGAGCAGGGTGGTAGTGAGGAGGAGCAGGTTGGTAGTGAGGGGGGAGCAGGGTGGTAGTGAGGGGGAGCAGGGTGGTAGTTAGGGGGGAACAGGGTGGTAGTGTCGGGGGCAGGGTTGTAGTGAGGGGGTGAGCAGGGTGGAAGTGAAGGGGGGGCAGGGTGATAGTGAGTGGGGGAGCAGGGTGGTAGTGAGGTGGGAGCAGGGTGGTAGTGAGGTGGGAGCACGGTGGTAGTGAGGGGGTGAGCAGGGTGGTAGTAAGGGGGGAGCAAGGTGGTAGTGTGGGGAGAGCAGGGTGGTAGTGAGGGGGTGAGCAGGGTGGTAGTGAGGGGGGTGCAAGGTGGTAGTGAGGGGGGAGCAGGGTGGTAGTTAGGGGGGAGCAGGGTGGTAGTGAGAGGGAGCAGGGTGGTAGTGAGGGGGGGAGCAGGGTGGTAGTGAGGGGTGAGCAGGGTGGTAGTGAGGAGGGAGTAGGGTGGTAGTGAGGGGGAGCTGGATGGTAGTGTGGGGGGAGCAGGGTGGTAGTGAGGAGGGAGCAGGGTGATAGTGTGGAGGGAGCAGGGTGGTAGTGTGGAGGGAGCAGGGTGGTAGTGTGGGGGGAGCAGGGTGGTAGTTAGGGGGGAACAGGGTGGTAGTGTGGGGAGAGCAGGGTGGTAGTTACGGGGAGCAGGGTGGTAGTTAGGGGGAGCAGTGTGGTAGTGAGGAGGGAGTCGGGTGGTGGTAGGGTGGTAGTGAGGGGGGGAGCAGGGTGGTAGTGAGGGGGGAGCAGGGTGGTAGTGAGGGGGAGCAGGGTGGAAGTTAGGGGAGAAAGGGTGGCTAGGGGGGAAGCAGGGTGGTAGTGAGGGGGAGTAGGGTGGTTGTTAGGGGGGGAGAGGGTGGCAAGGGGGGGAGCAGGGTGGTAGTGAGGGGGGGAGCAGGGTGTTAGTGAGGGGGAGCAGGGTGGTAGTGAGGGGGAGCAGGGTGGTAGTGAGGGGGAGTAGGGTGGTGGTAAGGGGGTGAGCAGGGAGGTAGTGAGGGGGGGAGCAGGGTGGTAGTGAGGGGGAGCAGGGTGGTAGTGAGGGGGGGAGAAGGGTGGTAGTTAGGGGGAGCAGGGTGGTAGTGAGGAGGGAGCAGGGTGGTAGTGAGGGGGGAGCAGGGTGGTAGTGAGGGGGAGCAGGGTGGTAGTGAGGAGGGAGCAGGGTGGTAGTGAGGGGGGAGCAGGGTGGTAGTGAGGGGAGGAGCAGGGTGGTAGTGAGGGGGGAGCAGGGTGGTAGTGAGGAGGGAGCAGGGTGGTAGTGAGGGGGGAGCAGGGTGGTAGTGAGGGGGGAGCAGGTTGGTAGTGAGGGGGAGCAGGGTGGTAGTGAGGGGGGGCAGGGTTGTAGTGAGGGGGTGAGCAGGGTGGAAGTGAGGGGGGGCAGGGTGATAGTGAGTGGGGGAGCAGGGTGGTAGTGAGGTGGGAGCAGGGTGGTAGTGAGGTGGGAGCACGGTGGTAGTGAGGGGGTGAGCAGGGTGGTAGTAAGGGGGGAGCAAGGTGGTAGTGTGGGGAGAGCAGGGTGGTAGTGAGGGGGTGAGCAGGGTGGTAGTGAGGGGGGGAGCAGGGTGGTAGTTAGGGGGGAACAGGGTGGTAGTGTGGGGAGAGCAGGGTGGTAGTTAGGGGGAGCAGGGTGGTAGTGAGGAGGAGCAGGGTGGTAGTGAGGGGGGAGCAGGGTGGTAGTGAGGGGGGAGCAGGGTGGCAGTGAGGGGGAGCAGGGTGGTAGTTAGGGGGAGCAGGGTGGTAGTTAGGGGGAGCAGGGTGGTAGTGAGGAGGGAGCAGGGTGGTAGTGAGGGGGGAGCAGGGTGGTAGTGAGGGGGAGCAGGGTGGTAGTGAGGAGGGAGCAGGGTGGTAGTGAGGGGGGAGCAGGGTGGTAGTGAGGGGAGGAGCAGGGTGGTAGTGAGGGGGGAGCAGGGTGGTAGTGAGGAGGGAGCAGGGTGGTAGTGAGGGGGGAGCAGGTTGGTAGTGAGGGGGGAGCAGGGTGGTAGTGAGGGGGGGCAGGGTTGTAGTGAGGGGGTGAGCAGGGTGGATGTGAGGGGGGGGCAGGGTGTTATATAGTGAGTGTGGGATCAGGGTGGTAGTGAGGTGGGAGCAGGGTGGTAGTGAGGAGGGAGCAGGGTGGTAGTAGGGTGGTAGTGAGGGGGGGAGCAGGGTGGTAGTGAGGGTGGAGCAGGGTGGTAGTGAGGGGGAGCAGGGTGGAAGTTAGGGGGGAAAGGGTGGCTAGGGGGGAGCAGGGTGGTAGTGAGGGGGAGTAGGGTGGTTGTTAGGGGGGAGAGGGTGGCAAGGGGGGGAGCAGGGTGGTAGTGAGGGGGAAGCAGGGTGGTAGTTAGGGGGAGTAGGGTGGTAGTGAGGAGGAGCACGGTGGTAGTGAGGGGGAAGCAGGGTGGTAGTGAGGGGGGAGCAGGTTGGTAGTGAGGGGGGGAGCAGGGTGGTAGTTAGGGGGGAACAGGGTGGTAGTGTGGGGAGAGCAGGGTGGTAGTTAGGGGGAGCAGGGTGGTAGTGAGGAGGAGCAGGGTGGTAGTGAGGGGGAGCAGGGTGGTAGTAAGGTTGAGTAGGGTGGTGGTAAGGGGGTGAGCAGGGAGGTAGTGAGGGGGGGAGCAGGGTGGTAGTGAGGGGGAGCAGGGTGGTAGTGAGGGGGGGAGCAGGGTGGTAGTTAGGGGGAGCAGGGTTGTAGTGAGGAGGGAGCAGGGTGGTAGTGAGGGGGGAGCAGGGTGGTAGTGAGGGGGAGCAGGGTGGTAGTGAGGAGGGAGCAGGGTGGTAGTGAGGGGGGAGCAGGGTGGTAGTGAGGGGAGGAGCAGGGTGGTAGTGAGGGGGGGAGCAGGGTGGTAGTGAGGAGGGAGCAGGGTGGTAGTGAGGGGTGAGCAGGTTGGTAGTGAGGGGGGAGCAGGGTGGTAGTGAGGGGGGGCAGGGTTGTAGTGAGGGGGTGAGCAGGGTGGAAGTGAGGGGGGGGCAGGGTGATAGTGAGTGGGGGAGCAGGGTGGTAGTGAGGTGGGAGCAGGGTGGTAGTGAGGTGGGAGCACGGTGGTAGTGAGGGGGTGAGCAGGGTGGTAGTAAGGGGGGAGCGAGGTGGTAGTGTGGGGAGAGCAGGGTGGTAGTGAGGGGGTGAGCAGGGTGGTAGTGAGGGGGGTGCAAGGTGGTAGTGAGGGGGGAGCAGGGTGGTAGTGAGGGGGGAGCAGGGTGGTAGTGAGAGGGAGCAGGGTGGTAGTGAGGGGGGAGCAGGGTGGTAGTGAGGGGTGAGCAGGGTGGTAGTGAGGAGGGAGTAGGGTGGTAGTGAGGGGGAGCAGGGTGGTAGTGTGGGGGGAGCAGGGTGGTAGTGAGGAGGGAGCAGGGTGATAGTGTGGGGGGAGCAGGGTGGTAGTGTGGAGGGAGCAGGGTGGTAGTGTGGGGGGAGCAGGGTGGTAGTGTGGAGGGAGCAGGGTGGTAGTAGGGTGGTAGTGAGGGGGGGAGCAGGGTGGTTGTTAGGGGGGAGAGGGTGGCAAGGGGGGGAGCAGGGTGGTAGTGAGGGGGAAGCAGGGTGGTAGTTAGGGGGAGTAGGGTGGTAGTGAGGAGGGAGCAGGGTGGTAGTGTGGGGGGAGCAGGGTGGTAGTTAGGGGGAGCAGGGTGGTAGTGAGGAGGAGCACGGTGGTAGTGAGGGGGGGAGCAGGGTGGTAGTGAGGGGGGAGCAGGTTGGTAGTGAGGGGGGGAGCAGGGTGGTAGTTAGGGGGGAACAGGGTGGTAGTGTGGGGAGAGCAGGGTGGTAGTTAGGGGGAGAAGGGTGGTAGTGAGGAGGAGCAGGGTGGTAGTGAGGGGGGAGCAGGGTGGTAGTGAGGGGGGAGCAGGGTGGTAGTGAGGGGGGAGCAGGGTGGCAGTGAGGGGGAGCAGGGTGGTAGTTAGGGGGGAACAGGGTGGTTGTGTGGGGAAGAGCAGGGTGGTAGTTAGGGGGAGCAGGGTGGTAGTTAGGGGGAGCAGGGTGGTAGTGAGGGGGGGAGCAGGGTGGTAGTTAGGGGGAGCAGGGTGGTAGTGAGGAGGGAGCAGGGTGGTAGTGAGGGGGGAGCAGGGTGGTAGTGAGGGGGAGCAGGGTGGTAGTGAGGAGGGAGCAGGGTGGTAGTGAGGGGGGAGCAGGGTGGTAGTGAGGGGAGGAGCAGGGTGGTAGTGAGGGGGGAGCAGGGTGGTAGTGAGGAGGGAGCAGGGTGGTAGTGAGGGGGAGCAGGTTGGTAGTGAGGGGGGAGCAGGGTGGTAGTGAGGGGGGGCAGGGTTGTAGTGAGGGGGTGAGCAGGGTGGAAGTGGGGGGGGGTAGGGTGTTATATAGTGAGTGTGGGAGCAGGGTGGTAGTGAGGTGGGAGCAGGGTGGTAGTGAGGAGGGAGCAGGGTGATAGTGTGGGGGGAGCAGGGTGGTAGTGTGGAGGGAGCAGGGTGGTAGTGTGGGGGGAGCAGGGTGGTAGTGTGGAGGGAGCAGGGTGGTAGTAGGGTGGTAGTGAGGGGGGGAGCAGGGTGGTAGTGTGGGTGGAGCAGGGTGGTAGTTAGGGGGAGCAGGGTGGAAGTTAGGGGGGAAAGGGTGGCTAGGGGGGAGCAGGGTGGTAGTGAGGGGGAGTAGGGTGGTTGTTAGGGGGGAGAGGGTGGCAAGGGGGGGAGCAGGGTGGTAGTGAGGGGGAAGCAGGGTGGTAGTTAGGGGGAGTAGGGTGGTAGTGAGGAGGGAGCAGGGTGGTAGTGTGGGGGGAGCAGGGTGGTAGTTAGGGGGAGCAGGGTGGTAGTGAGGAGGAGCACGGTGGTAGTGAGGGGGGGAGCAGGGTGGTAGTGAGGGGGGAGCAGGTTGGTAGTGAGGGGGGAGCAGGGTGGTAGTTAAGGGGGAACAGGGTGGTAGTGTGGGGAGAGCACGGTGGTAGTTAGGGGGAGCAGGGTGGTAGTGAGGAGGAGCAGGGTGGTAGTGAGGGGGGAGCAGGGTAGTAGTGAGGGGGGAGCAGGGTGGCAGTGAGGGGGAGCAGGGTGGTAGTTAGGGGGGAACAGGGTGGTAGTTTGGGGATAGCAGGGTGGTAGTTAGGGGGAGCAGGGTGGTAGTTAGGGGGAGCAGGGTGGTAGTGAGGAGGGAGTCGGGTGGTGGTAGGGTGGTAGTGAGGGGGGGAGCAGGGTGGTAGTGAGGGGGGAGCAGGGTGGTAGTGAGGGGGAGCAGGGTGGAAGTTAGGGGAGAAAGGGTGGCTAGGGGGGAAGCAGGGTGGTAGTGAGGGGGAGTAAGGTGGTTGTTAGGGGGGGAGAGGGTGGCAAGGGGGGGAGCTGGGTGGTAGTGAGGGGGGGAGCAGGGTGTTAGTGAGGGGGAGCAGGGTGGTAGTGAGGGGGAGCAGGGTGGTAGTGAGGGGGAGTAGGGTGGTAGTAAGGGGGTGAGCAGGGAGGTAGTGAGGGGGGGAGCAGGGTGGTAGTGAGGGGGAGCAGGGTGGTAGTGAGGGGGGGAACAGGGTGGTAGTGAGGGGGGAGCAGGGTGGTAGTGAAGGGGAGCAGGGTGGTAGTGAGGAGGGAGCAGGGTGGTAGTGAGGGGGGAGCAGGGTGGTAGTGAGGGGAGGAGCAGGGTGGTAGTGAGGGGGGAGCAGGGTGGTAGTGAGGAGGGAGCAGGGTGGTAGTGAGAGGGGGAGCAGGTTGGTAGTGATAGGGGAGCAGGGTGGTAGTGAGGGGGGGCAGGGTTGTAGTGAGGGGGTGAGCAGGGTTGAAGTGAGGGGGGGGGCAGGGTGTTATTTAGTGTGGGAGCAGGGTGGTAGTGAGGTGGGAGCAGGGTGGTAGTGAGGTGGGAGCACGGTGGTAGTGAGGGGGTGAGCAGGGTGGTAGTGAGGGGGGAGCAGGGTGGTAGTGAGGGGGTGAGCAGGGTGGTAGTGAGGGGGGTGCAAGGTGGTAGTGAGGGGGGAGCAGGGTGGTAGTGAGGGGGGAGCAGAATGGTAGTGAGAGGGAGCAGGGTGGTAGTGAGGGGGGAGCAGGGTGGTAGTGAGGGGGGAGCAGGGTGGTAGTGAGTGGTAGGGTGCAGGGTGGTAGTGAGGGGGAACAGGGTGGTAATGAGGGGGGCAGGGTTGTAGTGAGGGGGGAGCAGGGTGGTAGTGAGGGGTGAGCAGGGTGGTAGTGAGCAGAGAGTAGGGTGGTAGTGAGGGGGGGAGCAGGATGGTAGTTAGGGGGAGTAGGGTGGTAGTGAGGAGGGAGTAGGGTGGTAGTGAGGGGGAGCAGGGTGGTAGTGTGGGGGGTGCAGGGTGGTAGTTAGGGGGAGTAGGGTGGTAGTGAGGAGGGAGTAGGGTGGTAGTGAGGGGGAGCAGGATGGTAGTGTGGGGGGAGCACGGTGGTAGTTAGGGGGAGTAGGGTGGTAGTGAGGAGGGAGTAGGGTGGTAGTGAGGGGGAGCAGGGTGGTAGTGTGGGGGGAGCAGGGTGGTAGTTAGGGGGAGCAGGGTGGTAGTGAGGAGGAGCAGGGTGGTAGTGAGGGGGGGGAGCAGGGTGGAAGTGAGGGGGGAGCAGGTTGGTAGTGAGGGGGAAGCAGGGTGGTAGTGAGGGGGAGCAGGGTGGTAGTTAGGGGGGAACAGGGTGGTAGTGTCGGGGGCAGGGTTGTAGTGAGGGGGGTGAGCAGGGTGGAAGTGAAGGGGGGGGCAGGGAGATAGTGAGTGGGGGAGCAGGGTGGTAGTGAGGTGGGAGCAGGGTGGTAGTGAGGTGGGAGCACGGTGGTAGTGAGGGGGTGAGCAGGGTGGTAGTAAGGGGGGTAGCAGGGTGGTAGTGTGGGGAGAGCAGGGTGGTAGTGAGGGGGTGAGCAGGGTGGTAGTGAGGGGGGTGCAAGGTGGTAGTGAGGGGGGAGCAGGGTGGTAGTGAGGGGGGAGCAGGGTGGTAGTGAGAGGGAGCAGGGTGGTAGTGAGGGGGGAGCAGGGTGGTAGTGAGGGGTGAGCAGGGTGGTAGTGAGGAGGGAGTAGGGTGGTAGTCAGGGGGAGCAGGATGGTAGTGTGGAGGGAGCAGGGTGGTAGTGAGGAGGGAGCAGGGTGATAGTGTGGGGGGAGCAGGGTGGTAGTGTGGAGGGAGCAGGGTGGTAGTGTGGGGGGAGCAGGGTGGTAGTGTGGAGGGAGCAGGGTGGTAGTAGGGTGGTAGTGAGGGGGGGAGCAGGGTGGTAGTGAGGGTGGAGCAGGGTGGTAGTGAGGGGGAGCTGGGTGGAAGTTAGGGGGGAAAGGGTGGCTAGGGGGAAGCAGGGTGGTAGTGAGGGGGAGTAGGGTGGTTGTTAGGGGGGAGAGGGTGGCAAGGGGGGGAGCAGGGTGGTAGTGAGGGGGGAGCAGGGTGGTAGTTAGGGGGAGTAGGGTGGTAGTGAGGAGGGAGCAGGGTGGTAGTTTGGGGGGAGCAGGGTGGTAGTTAGGGGGAGCAGGGTGGTAGTGAGGGGTGAGCAGGGTGGTAGTGAGGGGGGTGCAAGGTGGTAGTGAGGGGGGAGCAGGGTGGTAGTGAGGGGGGAGCAGAATGGTAGTGAGAGGGAGCAGGGTGGTAGTGAGGGGGGAGCAGGGTGGTAGTGAGGGGGGAGCAGGGTGGTAGTGAGTGGTAGGGTGCAGGGTGGTAGTGAGGGGGAACAGGGTGGTAATGAGGGGGGCAGGGTTGTAGTGAGGGGGGAGCAGGGTGGTAGTGAGGGGTGAGCAGGGTGGTAGTGAGCAGAGAGTAGGGTGGTAGTGAGGGGGGGAGCAGGATGGTAGTTAGGGGGAGTAGGGTGGTAGTGAGGAGGGAGTAGGGTGGTAGTGAGGGGGAGCAGGGTGGTAGTGTGGGGGGTGCAGGGTGGTAGTTAGGGGGAGTAGGGTGGTAGTGAGGAGGGAGTAGGGTGGTAGTGAGGGGGAGCAGGATGGTAGTGTGGGGGGAGCACGGTGGTAGTTAGGGGGAGTAGGGTGGTAGTGAGGAGGGAGTAGGGTGGTAGTGAGGGGGAGCAGGGTGGTAGTGTGGGGGGAGCAGGGTGGTAGTTAGGGGGAGCAGGGTGGTAGTGAGGAGGAGCAGGGTGGTAGTGAGGGGGGGAGCAGGGTGGAAGTGAGGGGGGAGCAGGTTGGTAGTGAGGGGGAAGCAGGGTGGTAGTGAGGGGGAGCAGGGTGGTAGTTAGGGGGGAACAGGGTGGTAGTGTCGGGGGCAGGGTTGTAGTGAGGGGGGTGAGCAGGGTGGAAGTGAAGGGGGGGGCAGGGAGATAGTGAGTGGGGGAGCAGGGTGGTAGTGAGGTGGGAGCAGGGTGGTAGTGAGGTGGGAGCACGGTGGTAGTTAGGGGGTGAGCAGGGTGGTAGTAAGGGGGGTAGCAGGGTGGTAGTGTGGGGAGAGCAGGGTGGTAGTGAGGGGGTGAGCAGGGTGGTAGTGAGGGGGGTGCAAGGTGGTAGTGAGGGGGGAGCAGGGTGGTAGTGAGGGGGGAGCAGGGTGGTAGTGAGAGGGAGCAGGGTGGTAGTGAGGGGGGAGCAGGGTGGTAGTGAGGGGTGAGCAGGGTGGTAGTGAGGAGGGAGTAGGGTGGTAGTGAGGGGGAGCAGGATGGTAGTGTGGAGGGAGCAGGGTGGTAGTGAGGAGGGAGCAGGGTGATAGTGTGGGGGGAGCAGGGTGGTAGTGTGGAGGGAGCAGGGTGGTAGTGTGGGGGGAGCAGGGTGGTAGTGTGGAGGGAGCAGGGTGGTAGTAGGGTGGTAGTGAGGGGGGGAGCAGGGTGGTAGTGAGGGTGGAGCAGGGTGGTAGTGAGGGGGAGCAGGGTGGAAGTTAGGGGGGAAAGGGTGGCTAGGGGGAAGCAGGGTGGTAGTGAGGGGGAGTAGGGTGGTTGTTAGGGGGGAGAGGGTGGCAAGGGGGGGGGAGCAGGGTGGTAGTGAGGGGGGAGCAGGGTGGTAGTTAGGGGGAGTAGGGTGGTAGTGAGGAGGGAGCAGGGTGGTAGTTTGGGGGAGCAGGGTGGTAGTTAGGGGGAGCAGGGTGGTAGTGAAGAGGAGCACGGTGGTAGTGAGGGGGGGAGCAGGGTGGTAGTGAGGGGGGAGCAGGTTGGTAGTGAGGGGGGAGCAGGGTGGTAGTTAGGGGGGAACAGGGTGGTAGTGTGGGGAGAGCAGGGTGGTAGTTAGGGGGAGCAGGGTGGTAGTGAGGAGGAGCAGGGTGGTAGTGAGGGGGGAGCAGGGTGGTAGTGAGGTGGGAGCACGGTGGTAGTGAGGGGGTGAGCAGGGTGGTAGTAAGGGGGGAGCAGGGTGGTAGTGTGGGGAGAGCAGGGTGGTAGTGAGGGGGTGAGCAGGGTGGTAGTGAGGGGGGTGCAAGGTGGTAGTGAGGGGGGAGCAGGGTGGTAGTGAGAGGGAGCAGGGTGGTAGTGAGGGGGGAGCAGGGTGGTAGTGAGGGGGGAGCAGGTTGGTAGTGAGGGGGAAGCAGGGTGGTAGTGAGGGGGGAGCAGGGTGGTAGTGAGAGGGAGCAGGGTGGTAGTGAGGGGGGAGCAGGGTGGTAGTGAGAGGGAGCAGGGTGGTAGTGAGGGGGGAGCAGGGTGGTAGTGAGGGGTGAGCAGGGTGGTAGTGAGGAGGGAGTAGGGTGGTAGTGAGGGGGAGCAGGATGGTAGTGTGGGGGGAGCAGGGTGGTAGTGAGGAGGGAGCAGGGTGATAGTGTGGGGGGAGCAGGGTGGTAGTGTGGAGGGAGCAGGGTGGTAGTGTGGGGGGAGCAGGGTGGTAGTAGGGTGGTAGTGAGGGGGGGAGCAGGGTGGTAGTGAGGGTGGAGCAGGGTGGTAGTGAGGGGGAGCAGGGTGGTTGTTAGGGGGGAGAGGGTGGCAAGGGGGGGGGGAGCAGGGTGGTAGTGAGGGGGGAGCAGGGTGGTAGTTAGGGGGAGTAGGGTGGTAGTGAGGAGGGAGCAGGGTGGTAGTTTGGGGGGAGCAGGGTGGTAGTTAGGGGGAGCAGGGTGGTAGTGAAGAGGAGCACGGTGGTAGTGAGGGGGGGAGCAGGGTGGTAGTGAGGGGGGAGCAGGTTGGTAGTGAGGGGGGAGCAGGGTGGTAGTTAGGGGGGAACAGGGTGGTAGTGTGGGGAGAGCAGGGTGGTAGTTAGGGGGAGCAGGGTGGTAGTGAGGAGGAGCAGGGTGGTAGTGAGGGGGGAGCAGGGTGGTAGTGAGGGGGGAGCAGGTTGGTAGTGAGGGGGAAGCAGGGTGGTAGTGAGGGGGAGCAGGGTGGTAGTTAGGGGGGAACAGGGTGGTAGTGTCGGGGGCAGGGTTGTAGTGAGGGGGTGAGCAGGGTGGAAGTGAAGGGGGGGCAGGGTGATAGTGAGTGGGGGAGCAGGGTGGTAGTGAGGTGGGAGCAGGGTGGTAGTGAGGTGGGAGCACGGTGGTAGTGAGGGGGTGAGCAGGATGGTAGTAAGGGGGGAGCAGGGTGGTAGTGTGGGGAGAGCAGGGTGGTAGTGAGGGGGTGAGCAGGGTGGTAGTGAGGGGGGTGCAAGGTGGTAGTGAGGGGGGAGCAGGGTGGTAGTGAGGGGGGAGCAGGGTGGTAGTGAGAGGGAGCAGGGTGGTAGTGAGGGGGGAGCAGGGTGGTAGTGAGGGGTGAGCAGGGTGGTAGTGAGGAGGGAGTAGGGTGGTAGTGAGGGGGAGCAGGATGGTAGTGTGGAGGGAGCAGGGTGGTAGTGATGAGGGAGCAGGGTGATAGTGTGGGGGGAGCAGGGTGGTAGTGTGGAGGGAGCAGGGTGGTAGTGTGGGGGGAGCAGGGTGGTAGTGTGGAGGGAGCAGGGTGGTAGTAGGGTGGTAGTGAGGGGGGGAGCAGGGTGGTAGTGAGGGTGGAGCAGGGTGGTAGTGAGGGGGAGCAGGGTGGAAGTTAGGGGGGAAAGGGTGGCTAGGGGGGAGCAGGGTGGTAGTGAGGGGGAGTAGGGTGGTTGTTAGGGGGGAGAGGGTGGCAAGGGGGGGGAGCAGGGTGGTAGTGAGGGGGGAGCAGGGTGGTAGTTAGGGGGAGTAGGGTGGTAGTGAGGAAGGGAGCAGGGTGGTAGTTTGGGGGGAGCAGGGTGGTAGTTAGGGGGAGCAGGGTGGTAGTGAAGAGGAGCACGGTGGTAGTGAGGGGGGGAGCAGGGTGGTAGTGAGGGGGGAGCAGGTTGGTAGTGAGGGGGGAGCAGGGTGGTAGTTAGGGGGGAACAGGGTGGTAGTGTGGGGAGAGCAGGGTGGTAGTTAGGGGGAGCAGGGTGGTAGTGAGGAGGAGCAGGGTGGTAGTGAGGGGGGAGCAGGGTGGTAGTGAGGGGGGAGCAGGGTGGTAGTGAGGGGGAGCAGGGTGGTAGTTAGGGGGGAACAGGGTGGTAGTGTGGGGAGAGCAGTGTGGTAGTTAGGGGGAGCAGGGTGGTAGTTAGGGGGAGCAGGGTGGTAGTGAGGAGGGAGTCGGGTGGTGGTAGGGTGGTAGTGAGGGGGGGAGCAGGGTGGTAGTGAGGGGGGAGCAGGGGTGGTAGTGAGGGGGAGCAGGGTGGAAGTTAGGGGAGAAAGGGTGGCTAGGGGGGAAGCAGGGTGGTAGTGAGGGGGAGTAGGGTGGTTGTTAGGGGGGGAGAGGGTGGCAAGGGGGGGAGCAGGGTGGTAGTGAGGGGGGAGCAGGGTGGTAGTGAGGGGGAGCAGGGTGTCAGTGAGGGGGGGCAGGGTGGTAGTGAGGGGGAGTAGGGTGGTAGTGAGGGGGTGAGCAGGGTGGTAGTGAGGGGGGGAGCAGGGTGGTAGTGAGGGGGGAGCAGGGTGGTAGTGAGGGGGGAGCAGGGTGGTAGTTAGGGGGAGCAAGGTGGTAGTGAGGAGGGAGCAGGGTGGTAGTGAGGGGGAAGCAGGGTGGTAGTGAGGGGGAGCAAGGTGGTAGTGAGGGGGAGCAGGGTGGTAGTGAGGGGGGAGCAGGGTGGTAGTGAGGGGGAAGCAGGGTGGTAGTGAGGGGGGAGCAGGATGGTAGTGAGGGGGGAGCAGGGTGGTAGTGAGGGGGGAGCAGGGTGGTAGTGAGGGGGAGCAAGGTAGTAGTGAGGAGGGAGCAGGGTGGTAGTGAGGGGGAAGCAGGGTGGTAGTGAGGGGGGGGGAGCAGTGTGGTAGTGAAGGGGGGAGCAGGGTGGTAGTGAGGGGGAGCAGGGTGGTAGTAAGGAGGGAGCAGGGTGATAGTGAGGGGGGAGCAGGGTGGTAGTGAGGGGGAGCAGGGTGGTAGTGACGAGGGAGCAGGGTGGTAGTGAGGGGGGAGCAGGGTGGTAGTGAGGGGGAGCAGGGTGGTAGTGACGAGGGAGCAGGGTGGTAGTGAGCGGGGAGCAGGGTGGTAGTAAGGGGGGAGCAGGGTGGTAGTGAGGAGGGAGCAGGGTGTTTTTGAGGGGGGGGCAGGGTGGTAGTGAGGGGAACAGGGTGGTAGTGAGGAGGGAGCAGGGTGGTAGTGAGGGGGAGCAGGGTGGTAGTGAGGGGGGGAGCAGGGTGGTAGTGAGGAGGGAGCAGGGTGGTAGTGAGGGGGGAGCAGGGTGGTAGTGAGGGAGGGAGCAGGGTGGTAGTGAGGGGGGAGCAGGGTGGTAGTGAGGGGGGAGCAGGGTGGTAGTGAGGGGGAACAGGGTGGTAGTGAGGGTGAGCAGTGTGGTAGTGAGGGGGGAGCAGGGTGTTAGTGAGGGGGGAGCAGGGTGGTAGTGAGAGGGAGCAGGGTGGTAGTGAGGGGGGAGCAGGGTGGTAGTGAGGGGGGGAGCAGGGTGGTAGTGAGGTGAGGGGATTGGAAGGTAAGTGTAGGTGGAGGGTAGAGTGAAGGGACTCAGTTGATGGCGTGAGAGGTGAATTGTATGATACATGTATTTTGGATTCCCACTGAAAGGGGAGGGTTGTGGGTTGTGGGGACGGTCGTAGGGGAGGGGAGAGAGAGAACGAGAAGGTTAGAGGAAGGGACGAGGGGTAAGGGGGAGGAGGAAGCAAGGCAATTAGTGGGGAACGTATGCGTTTACGGGTGGTGCGTAGAGGGGAGGGGTGGGCGTGCATGTGGGTGGAGAAGCAGGTGGATGATCTATGATGATGGAGGGAGAAGCAGGTGGATGATCTATGATGATGGAGGGAGAAGCAGGTGGATGATCTATGATGATGGAGGGAGAAGCAGGTGGATGATCTATGATGATGGAGGGAGAAGCAGGTGGATGATCTATGATGATGGAGGGAGAAGCAGGTGGATGATCTATGATGATGGAGGGAGAAGCAGGTGGATGATCTATGATGATGGAGGGAGAAGCAGGTGGATGATCTATGATGATAGAGGGAGAAGCAGGTGGAAGGATGTGTGTTTGGTGGACTCTAGTGGAGGGACTCTAATGAGAGAAGGGAGGGGGAGGGGAAGGGGGATGGGGAAGGGGTAGGTGGAATGGGGTGGGGGAAATGGAGGATGAGAGTAGGAAGTGAGGAGGATGGAGGGAGACATTGTTGCTTGAATATTGCTTTGCTTAGCTTTTGAATGATTGTATATAACACTGATAGTGTATATTGCTTCTCATTCTACTTTGAAGGTATAAAGTACCCTTACTTTTTAAATCAGTCTACCTGGTAGTTTTGAAAATATATGAAGATGAGTAATGACTTATAACAAAAGGCAGTCATAGAACTTCGTTTTCTTTATTGTTCTGCTCTAAGTAACATTATTGTTTAACTTTTGTTCTATAGAATGTAAACTTTTGAAAATAAAACAGAGAACTAAGACAAAGGAGAGGAGCTGGAGCCCAAGAACTAGCTCCTTTCTTCTTTCCTCATCCCAACTATGTTTCATATTTCATGTGTGAAGTACCTGTTTGGACCCAGGTTGGGAGCCTCGGAAATCCTAATGGATTCAGCGTAATCCCAGATTGTATTGCTTATGACCTTGTCGTAGTGTAGTGGTCTACAGCGAGAGCTTGGGAGTACCAAGTGAGAGGGTTCGAACCCTCCTCATGGCTCCTAGTGATTTTCTCATTGATACATCATGTTAATGTAATTTCATATAATGTGATATAATAAATAACATGCATTTGAGAGAACTCCACACATATATGAAGCTCTAATACCTCATGTTGTTCCACAGGTAATATCCTCAGTGACTACCTACATGGTCATCCTTCTACAGTTCCACTTTGCTGAGTACCCAAGTCTCACTACCAACTGCACACTGAACATCGAGACCAACCTCATGTCCTCTGATGTATAAGCTGCTTCCTTTAACTACATAAACGAAATTCCTTATATGAATCAACCATTCAATCTCATACACAAACGGAACTGAGATGGCAAAGTCTACGCAACGCTGTCCAGTTTGAAGTTCATTACCTAATGACATATTGCAAGAACTTGAGAGCATGCTACTCGTGTCCCGCCCCCCCCCCCAAAAAAAAAATAATCAGATATTCTGTTTTAAAAATGTTAAAAGAAGCATAAAATTAGCAAAAATAAGAGACTTATTACAGTCGAACTTCTGCCTTGGAGGTGATCACATTTGTTTACAATAGAACTGCCAAAACATTCCATAGATGAGTTAGTCTGTGCAATGTGGAGCTGGAGAGATGCATTACACCAGATCATTATCTTCGTGCAAGATATCCATGTATGAAGATGCAAGAATAGTTATAGTTATAAGATGAGCTCTTATAACTATAACATAGTTATAGTTATAAGAGAATCTCCAATCTAATTCTAAAATAGATTGGAGCTTGGGTATTTAATAGAAAAAACAGAATACTTGTAGAATAATCTGAATGAGAAAGTGTTGTAATTGGTGTGCCCCAGAGCAATTTCCTGGAACTTTTGTTTTTTACATTCAACATAAACAATTTAACAACATAAGAATTAGAAGAACTAAAGGAGGTCTGTTAATCTTTAATAGGTAAGCCCATCCTCGTAAGGTTCCCATCGCCAAGAAAACGGTCTATTTAAAACGTCCTCTCCTAATCTACCCTACCAGAGAACCCAAAACAGAAAACGGGACAGTATGTCACTTTCGCGAGCCGCTTCCACTTTCTAGTATGACAATTTTTGGCCTTAGGTAACGCATAAGAGCTAAAATCGACGTTCTTAATAAAATGACCGGTTGACTAGGCAACCCCTATTTATATCCACCCAAATTAACTCGAAGATGTCTAAAATACACTTGAAATTATCAAGTTATTCCATTCCTATTAAACTACCCAGTAAACTGTTCCTCAAATCAACAATCCTATTTCCAAAACAGTATTTACAAATCATTCCTAAATCTAAAATTATCAGATTCATGCACATTGCTTCGTGTTCTATTTTGTGTAATATATATATATATATATATATATATATATATATATATATATATATATATATATATATATATATATATATATATATGTATATATATATATATCTTATACCTTTTTAAAATCCGCTTTATTATGCCCATTCATCCTCGAGTACACCAGTATCATGTCACATCTAAGTCTTGTTTTGTTTTTTCAATATCATGTAAATTAAGATTATTTAGTCTCTTCACATAGATTGGCTTAAATTCCTGAGATTATCTTTACCATCGTTCACTAAACATGTTCAAGTCAATTAATGTGTATTCTATAGTATGATGACTAAAATTTCAATGCAAATTACAAATGAGGCCTAACAAGAGCATGACATACCCGGTGAAGAACATTAAGAGTGAACAACATTAATAAGCTATAGTTTCTAGAAATAAATCTCGGTATCTTATTTGCCTTATTCCAAACATTTATGCATTGATTTTTTCAGTACTTTATGCTGCACAAAAAAAGTTCTATAAGCAACGTTTTTGCTGTGGCTGCTAATATCAACTGGGAGACTTAATTCGGTAATATAGTCAACATCAATTATGCAGTGCAACATTTCTTTACAAAACACTGATGTGGGAAAAAACTAGCAGGCATTTATTTATTTTTATTTTATTTTTTGTTAATTGCAATATTATTATTATTATTATTATTATTATTATTATTATTATTATTATTATTATTATTATTATTATTATTATTATTATTATTATTATGCTTGTGGACTGGTTATTCTGGTTCAGCCTGCCAGAATCTTATCTACACATAGTTGGAGGAACAATTGCAACTTATACCACCTTGAAGTGCATAATTGATAAGATGCAACTGTTTACCTTATTTCTAATATAAATTATACCACATATGGTGGTCTAATCTACTAATATTATGAATAATACTACTTTTTCTACAGTTTTAATACAATATAAGGCCTTAGCTGTGTGGTTGATTTGGCCTAATTAGGCAAGCTATTTTCCCAACATCTGTTTAAGGTGTGGCTTATGTGCCTCAGCATGCATAAAATGGCTATGCGGTCAGCTCTGTGGCCTCTCTGGACATTCAAGGTAGCAATAAACTTCATTATTTATGGGGCCCAGCTCACCTTCTCAGTAACTTCCTCCCTTGATCCACGCCTGTGAATAAATTACGGAGAACTAAACTGCATTCACAAATGTGTTATACAACAAGGAAACAATGATAATAGTAAAACCCAGGCTTACCCTGGTTTTGGGTTGTAGGTATATCATAACCGGCAAAAGTGCACACAATTTATAATGGTCACTACAATTATATACACTATTTGTTTTACCGGATACAATACTTCTCATGGTTGATGTAGAGGTCACTTTGGCTGGATCACTATTGGGCGGTCTCTTTCAGAGCTTGGCAGTGCCACGTATGCGTACTTTAAGGAGACATTCTGCCTCCTTCCTCTGTGTTTACATTCAGTGTGTAGTGACCGGTTTATGTTTTTATTTAACAGTAACAAGGGAGTCAAGCTATACTTTATGATGTATTTAATTATATTCAGTACTAGTGAATACTATTTTATTAAGTTTAAACACAAGATTAAAGTTCAAAAGAGATGAGAGTTAAGGTAATTTCCGTGTTGTGTGATGACACCACGGAACACACATTCTCTTTTTTTAGAGGGTAATTTTAGTTATTATGTGTGTCGGATTTCCAACATAAGTCCGAGGGGCGGAATACGAGTCGAAATCCCGGTAAAGACTGCAATGACTTTATTCCTCACTCTCAGAATTATAGAGTTTCTTTAATTTGAGCTTGCACTGTTGTGCACCAGTCCGCTCTGGACGGATAATCCGTACTGGCACTTCAGGTGCTGGAAGTCATTCAACGTCTTCTGTTCCTGCCAGTTATAATGGAACTAATTTCTCTAATGTTTTGAGAGTAGTGTTGCCTCGGCATTTTACTTTCAGTATTCTCAAGATGTCCTGCCAGTCTGGATGAACAGAGACTATTTGGCCTATAGGCCACTCTGAGCATGGCCCATCGCTCTCCACCAGAACTCTGTCACGAGGGTTCAAATTAATTCTGTTGTAGGGGTTGTTTGGTCCAAAGAGATACTCTCAGAACATTAAGGTATTCTCGAGTCCATACATCATTCCACTAACTTATCACTGCTGAAATATGTTTGAAACGTTGTACCAAGTCACTCTCGGACATATGAAGGATCTTCTGGATCCTCGTCCGTAAGGGATACTAGAGTTCTTAGAGGACCCTCATATATTAGATGAGCTAGACTTAATGCTTCACATTGTGAATCATCATCAGAGAGGTAGGTAAGTGGTCGGTTATTAGCTCGAGCTTCAATTTGTATGGCAACGGTTTGGATCTCTTGCAGGTCAATTTTTTGGCAGTGTAGAGTTTTCCATAGAAAATGTTTCACTGTGCCAATCATGCGGTTATAGAAGCCTCCGTGCCATGGTGCTCTAGTATGCATAAATTTCCAGTGGCACTGCCGTTGATTTAGGGCCATGTGCACCTTAGGGTTACCTTGAGGTTATCTTGAGATGATTTCGGGGCTTTAGTGTCCCCGCGGCCCAGTCCTCGACCAAGCCTCTACTCCCAGGAAGCAGCCCGTGACAACTGACTAACTCCCAGGTACCTATTTACTGCTAGGTAACAGGGCCATCAGGGTGAAAGAAGCTCTGCCCGTTGTTTCTCGCCGATGCCCGGGATCGAACCCAGGACCACAGGATCATGTGTCCAGTGTTCTGTCCGCTCATCCACCGGCTTCCCTGCGGATGGTTCCAGATTTTCCTTAGACATGCTTCTGCCACTAAGTTGGACCCATTGTCTGAGATCATTAACTTAGGACAGGATCTACGTGAGGCAAACCTGCGGAAAACCTGTAAGAATGCTTTGGCACTCATATCGGGAGTCACTTCTAGATGGACTGCCCTTGTTGTGGCACAGGTGAATAGGCAGATATAGGCCTTCACTGGAATTTTGTTCTTTGTGCCTGTCAGTGTTATTGCTCCTGTGAAATTTACTCCTGTAGTCTCAAAGGGACGAATATATACATCTCGTTCCTTTGAGAGTGGAGGTGGTTCCGGATATGCACACACTTTGGCAAATTACACAGGATTTATGGATTTTACAGTCTGCCTACCTTGGGGTAGCCAGTACTGTTGTCTTAAGTCTGTGAGGGGTATCTAATACCCCACTATGCAGAGTGTTGTATTTGTGTATATTTAACACAATCAGCTTGCTTACTATTTGGGGACGAGGAAGCAATATTGGATTTTTTGTCTCTAGAAATATGTCCGCATGCTGTAAGCGGCTTCCGCATTTGAATAAGTTATAATTGTTGGTATCTATCCAGAGACCCAGATCATTTTGAAGCTTTTAGGGACATTGTCACATTCTATCCTGATTGTGTCTGTCTGAGCTCTTTTGACCCAGTACCTTAGGGCACTAGGGAATTTATGCTTGATTCCTATTTTCTTTAGAAAATCAAACACCACTTGGGTGACACCTAGTAGTTTGTTCAGTTCAGAGTACCGATTCGGATCAATTACCAAAGTCTGAGGTGGTTCTAGATTCTCAATGGAACAGTGACATTGGTCACAATGACTTGTGGCTTTTGTTCAGGCCACTGGTCACTGACTAGCCACTGAGGTCCATTGAACCACATCTCTGCTTTGGTTAACTGTCGTAAAGTCAGGCCTCGGGAGGGATGGTCAGATGGCAGCTTTGGTGGGTACATATCTCAGTTTGTACCCCTGCTGATAGCACTTGTATTTCCTTAACGCGGTTATTCACGTAAGGATTTTTACTGTTATTGTTTTTCATCCTCTGTAGCACTGCCTCATTATCTGACCATACCACTGTTTCTTCAAAGTGGATGTTGCTTAAGGCCTTGATCAGATAATGATCCAATCTTACTCCTAACAGTAGGGCTGTTAACTCCAGCTGTGGCTATGATCGTTTCTTTAACGGTGCCACTCTGGCCTTTGATGTGAGAAAATTGGCTTGCCCATTTGATACCAGGTAAGCTACTGTGCCATAAGCCTTTCCTAAAGCATAACAGAATACATGAAGCTTAATTGGTTCTTTTTCATTTACTGTGTTCCGAAGGAACTTGACAGAATCTAGGATACTTAAATCTTTCACTAGCTCCTGCCATTCTTCTTGTAAGGCAGGTGTTAGAAGATCATCCCAGCCTATCTTCTGTTGCCAGTATTCCTGCATTATCAACTTTCCATTTATTAAGATTGGACTTATTAGTTCCAATGGGTCGAAGGGTTTGCTAACTTGTGATAGTAATTTTCTCATTGTTAGGTTGATGGTATCTGGCTCCACCAATTTGATTGTCAACTGATCTGCAGTCATATCCCATTTGACGCCTAGTACCTTTGTCTTCTGGGGCACCTTGTAGTAGGGAAATTCTGTTTCGATCAGTTGATTTAATTTGTCAATGTTGGAGACCCACGACTGACAAGGCATATTTGCTCCCAATAATTCTCAATTGGCCTCATGGTATATGTTCAGCAGTTTACTTTCACTACTGGTTGTTTCTTTGAAATTGTCCACATACAAATTGATGCTAATTTCAGTTTTATTTGGGCTATTAGACATCTTCAAGTGTGTGTCTAAGGTAGCTTGAAGCAAAAACAGAGAAGAAGTAGCGCCAAATAAAACTGATGCAAACCTGTAAGTGAATATTTAATTGTTTGGATCGTTAGGATCCTTGATTCATAGGAACTTGGGGTAGTTACGGTCTTCTTCTTGAAGACCTACCCTAAGGAAGGCCTTGCTGATGTCGCATGTGCATGCATAAGTCCCGATGCGGAACTTTAATAGCACATCGAATAGCCTTTGTGTCAGTCTAGGGCCAGTTTGAAGGCAGTCATTTAATGAAACACTATTCTGCTTAGTCTTAGCACTGCAGTTAAATACTATCCTTATTGGGGTACAATCTAAATTTTTCAGTACTGGGTGGTGCAGCAGGTAGTGCCCTTCCTTTGGGTTATCATATGTTACAACCTTGATAAATTTGTTATCGAGTTGTTGCTGTATAATATTATGGTACAATTTCAAGTTCTCAGGATGTCTTTGTAAGCGCATCACCTGTGACCTTAATTAGTTTTGTGCCATGAAATGGTTGATGGGTAGCTAAGGGTGATTCAGCTTCCATGGTAACCTGACCCGGTATTGATTATCTCTGTAGACAACTGAGTCCAGGTATTGTTTTCAAGTCCAGTCATCATCAGGACTAGGTTGTTCAGGGACAATGCCAAGAGTTGCTAAATCCCATAATTCATGTACAAGGGGGAATCTCAAGCTCATCCTCGGCAATATCTCTGAAATGTAGTGGTGATGGTTCTCCTAGTCATGCAACCATCACTGGGTTAGCTTGTTAGTGGTCTACAGGTATGGGTTGCTTCAGCTGTAATACTGGGCCTGTTAGCAAATAGTTACCCGCAGACGTTAACAGGTTCATTCCCTGTTTTTCATCTTTTCCTTAGATAAACTTATGGTAGACATCTGAACCGAAAAGAATACCAATATTGGAGAGGTTATCAGACGTTATTTTGTCAGCCAACTTGATTACTTTTTCTTCCAGGAATTTGGATGTTGTCCCCAGACCATAAACATACAGGTCTGATGGGAATTTGTCTACATCAAGAGCCTGTACCGTTCGGACATAACCGCCTAAATCTACTCTAGGTTGTACCACCTTGAAGATACGGACACCCAAGTTAGTCAGGAATCCTGCTGTCTATTTTCGTCTCTCGTACAAGCTTGAGTTTCAAGGCATCTACTAACTCTTGTGAGATAAAAGTCATTTGGGATCCTTGGTCAAATAATCCATGTATGGTGACCTTGGATCTTTTGTTTTTAAGGATTAATTGGGCAGTGAGCAAAGCTGATTTATGATCAGACTTTGTTGATAGTACACTTACATCTGGAAGTACTTTACTGAGCCGTACTGAAGTGGAAGTTCCTTCCTCTACCTGTGGTTTGGGAGACTTTGTACTTGAGTCCCCGCACAGTGCTCTATGGTGTTGACCCTTATTGCAGCTATTGCAGGTGTGCATTTGAGTAGCACAGGTATCAGGGTTATGTAATCTCAAACACCAAGTGCATCTGTGCAACTCCTTAAGTCGTTTTACACGTGTACCACGATCAGGGTAAGTTTTGCAGTTGTACATGGAATGATGTTCTTTACAGAACAGACATGGCCTCCAGATGTTAACAACACCTTTGGGAGTCACCGTATTGGGTGACACATTAACTGTAGGTTTGGAGGGCCCCACTACACATGTGCCCACACTGCCTTGCTTCCACCTTGGGATGGAGGTAGTTTGTTTAGATTTATTTGGAGTACTGATTGTACTCTGTTGTTTACTATGGGTGGTTAATAAAGGTTTAGGTGTTGATTTACCATCTGTGTTATCTCTGTCGTTCTGTGACAGAGCGTAAACCTTCTTTAATCTCCTTTACTGTCAGAGAAGATTTGTTATGTAAAGCACACAACTTATCCAGTATTTCACTGGGTAATTTGCATCTCATAATAATTTGGCTTATCCAGTCCGATTCATCTAGATTTACTTTAGTGCTAAGTGCTTTGAGTAAGGACTCATGCTCCAATCTAAAGGCTTGGAGCGAGTCAGTGGATCCATCTGTTGTGGGTATTTCCACCAATTTTTATGTTAAAAGTCTGATAGCTCGTTCTGATTTAACATAATTTTCCTTAAGGAGCTGTACTGTGCTATTATAGCAGTCATTTGACAATGTTAAATTACAGACCACTTTTAATGCTTCACCCTTTAATACACCCTGCAAATATGTAAATTTGGTTGTCTTTGCTATATCGGCATTAAAATCCACCGAATCCACAAATTTGTTCCAAAAGTTATCCCAATTTTCGTCCTCTGTTCCAGAGAAAGTTGGTAGACTAAGTGATGGTAATTTGACTTCTGGTTGTGTCAGGTTTTGGGAAGCTGTTGTTGCAATGTTTGTTGTTTTGCAATTTGTTATTACCTTGACAAAGTGTTGTAACTTTATTTGAATGGCATCTTCATAATCTGCCTGTTCTTGTACAACAGCCACTAATGTTGCTTCTTCTATGCTAGTGTCAGTAAGAACAGCCACATATTTTTCTATTTGGCTTCTTACTTGGTCAAATTTTTTCTCGGCAATCTTATGATAGCCCTCCAGCTCGACATGATCAACTGGAGTTTGTTTACTTAGATCCTCACATTTATTGATCTGTCTGGTTAAATTGCCTTTCATAACTGCGAGGGTCGCTTTTACATTTCTTGCAGTAGACATGATTGTTGTATTTGCTAGCATTGCTGCAGTTGTATTAGGGCCAAGCCTTGATGGGCTTTGATTTGGGCTGCTACTAGAGCTGCTTGTCATTTAAATAATACACATTATATATACTCATACACACTATGATTTGAGTGGTATCCTTCTATCTATGCTTAATTCTCCTCAAGCTAGCTCCTCAATTATCACTCTTAGTTGGTACAGAGACACAGATTAACACTCAAAGGTGAAACGATTATAGTTAAATTATTAATATGGTATTGATAAATGTTCAACACAGCTCGTGTTGTCATAATAACTGCATAATAAGTGGTTAAACAGATGTTGGGAAAATAGCCAGCCTAATTAGGTAAAATCAACTACACAGCTAAGGCCTTATATTGTATTAAAACTGTAGAAAGAGTAGCATTATTTATAATATTATTAGATTAGACCACCATATGTGGTATAATTTATATTAGAAATAAGGTAAACAATTGCAGCTTATCAATTATGCACTTCAAGGTGGTATAAGTTGCAATTGTCCCTCCAACTATGTGTAGATAAGGTTCTGGCAGGCTGAATCAGAATATATATTCCACTAGCATCATAATAATAATAATATAGTAATTAACAAAAAATGGAATATAAATAAATAAATGCTTACTAGAATTTTCCCACATAAGTTTGGTTCTTTGAACCAGGATAGTCTTGTCTAGAGAACCAGACTATTAAACA
Organism: Procambarus clarkii; assembly: GCF_040958095.1. NCBI lineage: Eukaryota > Metazoa > Arthropoda > Malacostraca > Decapoda > Cambaridae > Procambarus > Procambarus clarkii. The sequence goes on from NC_091187.1 coordinate 33,932,632, forward strand.
TAATTAGTGCTATATATTTATATATATTTACATATATAGAAATTACAGCACAACCCATTCTCGCACTTGCTTAAGTCAATATTGGCTTATTAATAAGTGCATATGTGACATACAAATTTATTGTGAATATTTGAGTTTACCTTAAAACGCTGAATAGAAAACACCGACCTAACCTAACCTTCTTAATATGTTAAGATAAGCATCTTATTGCTTCTTAATTACAATTAGTACTTAACCTATACCTATATTGATATTACAGTTTTATATAAATAATAAAACAAAACCAAAATATTTAAATAAATGGTAACGTAACTCAGGATATTGCCAAATATTGTATAAAATCTCTATTGTTTAATAAAACTGAAAAAGAAATTCCAGATATTAAAACTGGTCTTTAGCAAACCTATAAGAAGAGTTTGTACCTTAAAAACAAAACATAACTTGGCATATACCACATATGTACTTATTAATCAGCCAAATAGTGACTATAAGCAATAAGTCATATATGTACTGTCTTCTGCGAGAGCAGGTTGCACAGCAGGGATACACTGCTAAACAATTTTGAGCCAAACTTCTTCAACCTCGGCCAACAGTGAACAGAACTTACAGCAAGCACTATAATACTGTTCCAAGGACTGAACCAAAAGAACAATTGTGTTTTTTTTTCATTACAAGAGGTTAATAAGAGGTTAGTTACACCCATAAATGTATATTTAAGTGTTTAGATAAACCTTACATTATATTGCACCATTACAATTACTGCAAATATTACCATTATTTTCAGTCAACTCTTATAAAAGGGTAGGTCATTATTAGACTGGTGTTGTACAGCAACCTAGTCTAACTTAATTAATTGTGCTAACATAGTATATGAGTATGATTTTACACTTGTCTAGAGTTGAACCTATTGTACAATCTAGCAATTATAAATTGCTAGACGTCATCAGGGGCTGGTCGCCCGTGTGTGACATGCCCAGACATGGTCGTGCGGGGCCATTCAAGCGCTGGGTGTTGCCACAAATATATTTTCAGTTATTTGTTCTATATATTTCCAATGCGATTTTATTTGTATTTTTATCGTATATGATGCATAATTGTGTCCTTTTCAATATGTATTCAGTAGAACGTTCATAATGTTCCATGGAACTGTGATACATGTGTCAGTAATGTGTCCATAATAAATGTTTATTGTCACAATATTACTTGTTCAAAATTCACTAAAATTACAATATGTACAGTTTCACACACTATTTACACAGTAACACACTGTATTAAACACTCAGTATTTCGGAAGTGAGTAATAATCAACGAAGAATTCCATGGTACACAGAGCGACTTCGCATTCATTGTATCAGATACAGATCGATTTTTGTTTCCTGTTTCTTCGTTTTGTGTGGTTGCAAATACCACACTCACTTACACCCTTGGCTTTAGTACCTGTAGGTGGTATGTAGTCAAGCTTGTAAACCGTAAGGTAGTCTTGAAAATAATATAGGAAAAGATCAATTTGTAAGATAGTCATGAAAAGATCGCTTTGTAAGGTACCACGCAGGAAGAGATTCAGCCAGCCTCGAAGAATGTCCGTTAGTCTGGAAGAGATTCAGCCAGCCTCAATGAGTGTCCGTCAGTTAAGAAGAGATTCAGCTATTCTTGAAAATATCAATGGAAAACACCACCATGGAAGTCACAACACTGTTCATCTATGCTACTTGTATCAGATGCATCATCACTGAATGCAGAAAACGATTCATCTATGTATCATCTATATAAATTGAAGATAACACAGGTGGGCAAGTGTGGCGCTCAGAGCTACACGACAAAAATAAAAAAAAAAGAGTTTTCCCGGTTGGCGCAGTTTCCCACCGACCGAGAATACTAGGTTGGCACAGTTCAGTGGTTAAGGTGTGGCTCATGTGCCTCAGGGTGCATAAAATGGCAGCCAGCTCTGTGGCCTCTCTGGACATTCAAGGTAGCAATAAACTTCATTATTTATGGGGCCCAGCTCACCTTCTCAGTAACTTCCTCCCTTGATCCACGTCTGTGAATAAATTACGGAGAACTAAACTGCATTCACAAATGTGTTATACAACAAGGAAACAATGTTAATAGTAAAACCCAGGCTTACCCTGGTTTTGGGTTGTAGGTATATCATAACCGGCAAAAGTGCACACAATTTATAATGGTCACTACAATTATATACACTATTTGTTTTACCGGATACAATACTTCTCATGGTTGATGTAGAGGTCACTTTGGCCGGATCACACCCCCTCCCCGCTCAGCTCGTTGTCGCCGTCTGGGGGCTTAGTGGGCGGCTGCCGGAGTGTGATGCTCCTTGGGACAGTCCTCTGTCCTTTTCTAGCCTTATGCTCCTGCTGCCGTCCTCTCCAATTCTGCTGGGCATCTTTTCCTTTTCCTTCTGTTTCGTTTTTCTCCCCCTTCTTCTCCTATCTGCTTGCCGTTTCCTGCCGACCTTTTGCTCGTTCTGGTTCTTCCCTTGGACTTCTTCTACTTTGACGCCCGGGTGCTTGAGGAGGCATACTCTTGCACCCGTAGAACTGCGGTACCCGACGTCGAGAGCGAGGGGAACCTTTTATTGTCAATCCCCACTTCGTCACTGAACCCGATCTCGACGGACTGTCGGTTTCTTAAGGTGGCGTTTGTGGGGCGTATACTCACGACGCACCCCTAGGAGGCCCCGACAAGATCGGCGATAGCTTCTTGTTGGGTGTCCTGCCTCTAATTGTGGCTCCATGGTGGGTGTGGGGGCACATTCGTGAGTGAATTCGTAATTTCGTCAAGATGATAACCCCTGTTTCGGCTGTTTCCGGCTTACCTTTTCAGGCTCGTGGGGTGGGCGACCAAGCCCCCGAGTCGGTCCGTATTGGAAGACCGGGCTCTGTAGCCTCCGCTGCATTGGGCCCCGACCTTGCTCCTCCTTTGGCCTCTCTGACTCCTTCCCCTGGCTCCCCTCCCTCCTCTGTGGTTGGGTCGAGCCCCAAGCCCCCAGTGGTGACTACCTCGTCCCCTGGCGCGGCTCCTTCTCTAGTTGTTACTACTGCGCCTTTTAACCCCTCTCTCTCTGGGGGTTCTCACCGCCGTTCTCGTCACGGCCGCCCTCGCTCGATTCCTTCCAGTTCTGCTACCTATCAAGCCTTGTTTGGTCCCGCTTCGTGGGCCAAATATTTTGATCTCCTCCCTCTTGATTCTGCGCCTCCTGACGATTTCTCCCTTCATCGACATCTCATTGATTCCGTGGATGCCTCCATTACTTTTAACCCCACTCGTCTCGGTACGCGTGTCGTTGCTGCTCCTTCTCAGGATGCTGCTTCCCGCTTGGCTGCCTTATCCTGCCTTGGCGAGACCCCCGTTCGGGTCTCGAAGAACGTCCAGTTGAATGCCAGTGTTGGCACTGTTTTGCTCCCGCCCCATGTTGCGACCGGTGTTCGGGACCTACGCGACTGCCACGACGATATTCGACATATCCTCGCTGCCCAGGGCCATTCTATTCTCCAGGTGGACACGTTTACTCGTCCCCCTCTTGGTAGTCGCCGTCAACCCCTCCGGGTTGTGAAGATTACCTTTGATGGTAGGACCCTTCCACCCTCTGTCATTCTTGCTGGTGTCAGGTGCTCTGTCCAGGAGTACATTCCTTCTCCTCGGCTCTGCAACAAGTGCTGGAGGTTTGGGCATGGTGCCCTCCGCTGCTCCGGGACTGTCTCTCTCTGTCCTTTGTGTGGTGGCGAAGGTCACTCTAAGTCGGAGTGCGCTTCTCCTCAGGCTCGTTGCCTCAACTGCGGTGAGGCCCATCCTGCCTTCTCCCGTGCGTGTGTCCATTACAAGCTTGAGGCAGCCGTCCTCAACTTGAAGCACCGGGAGCGTTTATCTTTTCCTGAGGCGAGGCGCCAGGTTCGCCGGCTCCCGCCTTATGCTAATATCTCTTATGCTCGCGTGTTGCGCTCTTCCTCTCCTCGTCCTTCCCGCCTTCCTCAGACTCACAACCGTTTCCAGGCCTTGGACCCTGATGCGCCCACTGCCCCCTCCTCTGTCCCTTTGGGTTCTCTCCCGAAGGATCCTCCTCCTGGTCCTCTGTCTGGGGTTCCCCTTCCTTCTACCCGGTCTGTCGTGTCTTCTGTGTCTCCTTCCTCGTCCCCCTCCGATCCTCCTTCCCATCCTCTTCCTCCATCTATCGGCTCTCCCCGCCGCCTGTCGGTGCGGGCGGATGTCCATCGCTCTCCTAACGGCCGTCGTGTGTGCTCTCGTTCGGCTTCTCCTGTTGAGACACTGGAATCCGTTGCCCGGTACGTAGTTGCTGGGACACCGGTCTCTTTAAGTCAGAAGCGTAAGCCTGGCTCCTCTCCTTCCTCTTCCCCGGCGGGTAAGAAGGCTTCGCTTTCTTCCTCAGCTCCTCCTTCTGGCTCTGTTGCTCCTTCCACTCCCGTTTCAGTGCTTGCGCCCCCTGTTCCTGCTATGGAGGTTTCTTTGGCCCCTGCTTCCCTTTCGGTTGCTGCTCTTGCTGGGGTGCGCTCCTCTCTTTCTACTCCCCCTCTTCCTGCTGCTGTCCTTGACTGCTCCTCTCCGTTGTCTCCTCCTCCTCCTCCTCCTCCTCCTCCTCCGGACCCTGCCCGCCCACCTCTGATCTGTTCTCCCGTTTCCTTCCCTCCGTCTTTGCTCAGTTTACCCATGCCCCCTAACCCTGACTTTGCTGACCCTGATCCCGACCCTGATATTCTTTAACGTGCTCTGTTGGTCTTTCGCCTTTGTTTCTTCCTTGTTCTCTGTTTTTGTCCTTTCTCTTCTCGTCGTTGTCCATTCTTCAATGGAACGTTCGAGGTTATTACGCCAATTTCCTCGAACTCCAACTTCTGGTTTCGCGGTTTTCGCCCCTTTGTGTCTGTCTCCAGGAGCCGATGCTTGGTGCTCGTCCTGGTCGTTTTCGTGGCTATTCCTTTCTCTCCCCCCCCCCCAGCCATTGCTGGGGCTTCTAATTCTTCTGCTCTCTTGATTCGGGCTGATGTTCCCTTTGTTCCTTTACTTTTTCCTTCGCCTCTCCATTGTTCTGCTGCTCGTATCTTTGTGGGGAAATGGTACACAGTTTGTTCCATTTATCTCCCCCCGGGTGTCCCGCTCTCTCTTCCTGATTTGAAACACCTCCTAGACTCCTTGCCGGAGCCTGTGCTCCTGCTGGGTGACTTCAATTGTCGTCATTCTCTTTGGGGTGACGTTCTGACGAATACCCGGGGTCGCCTCCTTGAGCCGTTTCTCCTCTCTTCTTCCCTGTCTCTTCTGAATTCTGGTGAGCCCACTCATTTGGACTCTCGAACTCGCACCCTTTCTTGTCTTGATCTTTCTCTCTGCTCTTCTTCTCTTTACTTAGATTTCACATGGCAGGTTCTTGATGACCTCCATGGAAGTGATCATTTCCCCATCCTTGTTTCCTTTTTCTCTTTTCGCCCTTCCCTCTCTTTCCCTAGGTGGCAGTTTGCTAAGGCGGACTGGACCCTGTTTTCCCTCAGTGCTACTCTCTCTGACCTCTCCCTTCTGCCCCTCTCTCGCGCTCTCCTCCTTTTTCATGACACTGTCTTCGACGCTGCCCTCCGCTCTATTCCTCGCTCTTCCTCTCGGGGTCCACGGAAGTGCGTTCCCTGGTGGAATGCGGACTGTGCTCGGGCTGTCCGCTGTAAGCGTGCAGCCTGGAAGAAGCACCGCCGTAGGCAGACGACCGATTCTTTTCTTTTCTTTCGGAAAGCGAGTGCGGTGGCCCGTAGGGCCATCCGTACGGCTAAACGTGAATGTTGGGCATCTTATGTCTCGACAATTACGTCCGAAACCCCTCTGGCCCAGATCTGGAAGCGTATCCGCAAGATAGCGGGTAAGTTCGTTCCCGATGTTTCACCGGTCCTTCACCTCCATGATACTCTTGTGGCGGACCCGTTGCAGGTCGCTTCCGAACTGGGTTCCCACTTTTCTTCTGTTAGCTCTGGTCTTCATCTTCCCCAATCTTTCCTTCTTCGTAAACCTGTCCTTGAGTCTCGTCCTTTAGATTTCTGCACTCATCTTCAGCTTCCCTATAATGATCCCTTCTCTCTCTCTGAACTTCGTTCTGCCCTGGCCCTCTGCGGTTCTACGGCGGCGGGCTCCGATGGTATTCATTATGAGATGCTTCGCCATCTCCCTCCGAGCACGTCTCAGTATTTACTGAGTCTGTATAATCGGATCTGGGAGTCGTCGTCAGTCCCTGAGGACTGGCTCGATGCCGTTGTCCTCCCTGTTCGCAAACCAGGGTCTCTGGGTACTTCCCCTAAGGACTTTCGCCCTATTGCTCTCACAAGTTGTGTCTGCAAACTCTTTGAACGTATGGTTAACGTTCGTCTGATGTGGTTCCTGGAACACCATCACCTCCTCTCCCCTTCTCAATTTGGTTTCCGCAAGTGCCGCAGCACGACAGATGTCCTGGTGAACTTGGAGGTCTATATACGTACTGCTTTTGCTGCGAAGACCTCCGTTGTTGCCGTCCTTTTTGACCTAGAAAAGGCTTACGACACCACTTGGCGTTATCATATCCTATCTCAACTTCATTCTTTTGGCCTTCGTGGTCATCTCCCTCTCTTTCTCCGCAGCTTCCTCTCTCGTCGTTCCTTTCGGGTGCGCCTTGGTACCGCTCTCTCTCCCCCTTTTCAGCAATACGAAGGTGTGCCCCAGGGTAGTGTTCTGAGCACTACTCTTTTTCTGGTTGCCCACAATGGTCTTCTTTCCTCTCTTCCTTCTGGTGTCTTCTCCGCTCTCTATGTCGATGATCTTACCCTTTGTTGTCAGGGTGATGATTCGCCTCTCCTTCAACGCCGGCTTCAACTTGCGATTGATGCCGTGTCGTCTTGGGCCACAGGTCATGGCTTCAAGTTCTCTACTTCTAAGACTTGTGCCATGACTTTTACGCGGAAACGGGTTGTTCTTCGTCCCTCTTTGTCGCTTTATGGTCATCCCCTTGAATACAAAGATTCCGCGAAGCTTTTGGGGTTATTCCTTGACACTCGTTTGTCTTGGTCTCCCCATATCTCTTACCTCCGTGTTGAGTGCTCTAAGTCCCTTACCCTCCTTCGGGTCTTGTCCCATACTTCTTGGGGGGCAGATAGGCGCACTCTCCTTGCTTTACATTCCTCTCTCGTCCTGTCTAAGCTCGATTATGGTTGCCCTGCTTACTCGTCTGCTTCTCCTTCTACTCTTCGCCGTCTTGATGCTTTGCACCATACTGGGTTGCGCCTCAGTTCTGGTGCCTTTCGTTCGACTCCCGTCCTTAGCTTGTATGTTGACACTGGCTTCCTGTCTCTCCAGGACCGCCGTGATCGCTACTGTCTTCGCTATCTTGCGCGGTCCTTGCAACATCCTTCCTCTCGTCTCTGTCGTGCTTTAACTTTTACCCCTCCTGCGGTTCCTGTTCCTCTTCACCACCTCCCTCTTTCTGTCCGGTTATCTCGCCTGCAGGATTCTCTTTCCGTTCGTATTTCTGATGTTTCTCCTCGTGTTGTTCCTTCTTTGCCCCCGTGGAGGGTCCCTCTTCCGCGGTTTTGTACGTCCTTGACTCGTATCACTAAAGCTTTTACCCCTCCTACAGTTCTAAAACGCCTTTTCCTCGAGCACTTTTCTTCTCACTCCCGCTCCGTTTCTGTCTTCACCGATGGGTCTAAGTCAGCGGACGGTGTTGGCTACTCTGTTGTTTTTCCTGATCGCACTTATATGTGTCGCTTGCCTCCGGAGACTAGCATCTTTACAGCGGAACTTTATGCTATTCTCTATGCTCTTCGTCTCCTGCTTTCTCGTTGTCAGTCTTCCTTTGTGGTTGTTGTTGACTCTCGTAGTGCCCTCATGGCTCTCGGGTGCTTTAATCCAGTTCATCCGGTAGTTGTCGAGATCCAGCATTGGCTGTTTCTCGTTCACAGTAAATTTAAGTCGGTTGAGTTTTGTTGGGTTCCCAGCCATATTGGCGTGTCTTTAAATGAGCGTGCGGATGCTGCCGCTAAGGAAGCTGTCCGCTCTTGTCCCATCTCTCGTAAAGGCATTCCGTATTCCGACTTTTACCCGGTTATCCATTCCTCAGTCCTTACCCGTTGGCAGGCTTCTTGGTTGTCTGTTACTGGTAACAAGCTACGTACTCTTAAATGTTGTGTTTCCTCGTGGCCGTCCTCCTTCCACCGTAACCGGCGGTGGGAAACAGCTCTAGCGAGGTTGCGTATTGGCCATACTCGCTTAACCCATGGTCACTTGATGGAGCGCCGCCCTGCTCCTTATTGTCCTAGTTGCATTGTCCCTCTTACGGTCGTGCATGTCCTTCTTGAATGTCCTGACTTCCAGGACGAGCGTGTGTCTTGCTTTCCGACCGCCCCTCGCGGTCACCTGTCCCTCGATAGAATTCTTGGTGACTCGGATACTTTTGATATCGTTCGCCTTATGCGTTTTTGTTCTCGTATTGGCATCCTTGGTGATATTTAGCGCCCTCTGATTATTTTGCGTATTTGATGGTGCTACATAGCCTTCCCGGTTTGGTGCCTTCTTTTGATAATTACTTACTTGGCCGGATCACTATTGGGCGGTCTCTTTCAGAGCTTGGCAGTGCCACGTATGCGTACTTTAAGGCGATATTCTGCCTCCTTCCTCTGTGTTTACATTCAGTGTGTAGTGACTGGCTGCCTCCCTCTCCCTGCCTAGGGGTCACGTTCCTAAATGTTTTGCTGGTTCTATTACAGTAACAAGGGAGTCAAGCTATACTTTGTGTTACGACCCTGGGTTCCTCAATTGGAAACCAGAGGTCAAATTGAGCTAAATAAACTACTTTATATTATGTGGGACGCCTGCCGATGTGTCTCTGTTTGTATCTTCCCTGCCAGACGTAAGACGATTCTTGTTTCTCACAGAGCATTTAAAGACTGAGCTTGTGGTTCATTATTAAATAATAAAATAGGCATCAACTATGTTTACAAATGATTAGAAAGTATTAGTAAAGTAGATTTGAGTAAACTTGGATATAAGGCTGCTGTACGACTAGCTGAGTAGTCGGCCGGCAGCGAGTGAGCTGGAGAAAGCTGAGTATGGAGGCTGGCTTCCTTCTCTGGCTGGCGTTCGTGGTGTCAAGATCTCTACTGAGTTGTTCTGCACCCCCTCTCTCCTTCCTCCTACTTCTCTCCCTTACCTATTTCTGTGTCTAGTTTACCAAGATAAGTACGGTGTTGTGTTCACATTTTCTGGCATAAGTGTGTTCTAATGTGTAGAGTATTACTGTGTGTTAATTAATTAGGTGATCACTAGTGTTTATATTGCTAAGTTACTCTAAGGGGGTCCCAGTGGAACCACGTGGGCTCCAGTAGTACCAGTAAATAAATAAATAAATAAATGTTTATATAGGTAAGGTATATACATACAAGAGATTTTACAAAGATTGATGGATTTATAGATAGAGCTAGTACATACAATGCCTAAAGCCACTATTATGCAAAGCGTTTCAGGCATGAAAAACATTAATGACTAAAGCCTAATACTAATTGAGTATAAAGAATAAAATGTGTTGAGAACAAATAAAAATATAGATAAAAAGGGGGAACATGGCTGAAAAAGCAGCACAAATACAATTAGGTCGACAAACAGCGTTGTTTAAAAAAAAAACAGACATGGGTTGACAATAGAGGGGTAAGGTAGGTTACAGGGAATTTATAGATAGTGTAGTGTTTCGTTTTTATCTTAAGGGATTTAAACATGGGAGCTGAGTGTTTTCCGAAAGCAGAGTTTGTTATTATTCTGATAGCAGATTTTTGCTGTGTGATGATGGGCTTAAGGTGGTTTGCAGTGGTAGACCCCCATGCACAGATACCATAATTAAGATAGGGGTAGATTAGTGCATAATATAGTGAGAGGAGAGCAGAGTTAGGAACATAATATCTGATTTTGGAGAGTATACCAACTGTCTTAGAGACTTTCTTAGTTATGTGTTGAATGTGGGTGCTGAAGTTGAGTCTCTTGTCTAGGAATAGGCCAAGAAACTTTCCATCATTTTTATTACTGATGTTAATGTTGTCTATCTGTAGCTGAATTGCATTTGATGATTTGCTTCCAAATAAGATGTAGTAGGTCTTTTCTATGTTTAGTGTTAGTTTGTTAGTAGACATCCATAAGTGGATTTTTTTTAATTCATTATTCACAACATTATAAGTTTGTGTTACAAGGTACAGGAGTAGCCTTCATTGTTTTGACTAGTTATTTAATTTCTTTTTGTCTTGATGGATTTGAATTATGTGCAGTTATTATCTAAACCCACCATTGGCTTATAATATTTATATATAGAACAAGATGCCATACTTGAATCTTATCTGTGATCTGTTAATTATATTATATAGCACTAACTTAAAAATTCTCTCAACATACAAGGCAATTACCCTATCACTGTAAAAAAGTGTTCTTTTAAGTAATTAGCACATATATGAACTTCATATAATGTTTATTTATCCTATGACAATTCTGAGTATCACAAGTAGTTTTTAAAACTATAATTCCCCATTATTAGGTGGAACTTGGTAAACAATTAAGAAAACTAAAACACGGTTAAGAAAGTAAGTACAATATTATATAGTTTTAGAAATAATTTTATACAAAAATTAAGTTAATAAGCTGATTGGTCACAATAAAATAAATTACTCGCCGAGCTCTGAAGCTGCACAGACTGATCGATGCAGCTGCGAAGTCTCTAAGAAGAATGTGGATGTCACCCACATACATTAATACGCACAAAGGTTTTTGTCTCAAGAAAGATATACAATGTTAATGTTAAATCCTTCTTCTATGGACATACTGTTTTTAAAATTATCTAATGTTCTGTTTCTTAAGAAATTCTGGATATAAGTTCCAAATATACACTTGATACTAATTTCTATTGTTGTTCTCCACCAAGCCTTGGAGAATGTTGGAAATGTCATCCAATTATGACTGACGATCGCTCCCATGGGGGAAGGGGATAACCAGACATTATCGTACATTCTACAATATAATATTCAAGGGAATGATTTTTTCTACTTAGGTTGACAAGCAGTATTTTCAGTAGTTCTGATAGCATCCTTGTCTAGATTCCTGAAAGCTAAATACATCCATTACAGGTGTATTTAAGGATGACCTTCTCTTGTATTGTTTGACAATGATTTTCGGGACTAGAAATATATTTTCTAATCTGTTTGTTATTGTTATTATTATTATTATTTGATTCCTCTTCAGTTTTTCCACTGCCTTGGTTACGCTTAGAATTTAGTCCAATTTAGCATAGCTTTCAGGAATTTAGATGAGGTTGCTTTCAGTACTACTGATTCACGCTCGAACGCTCATCCGCTCCTGACGACCCTGCTGCCCCTCCAACTTTATCAGCTGCTCCTTGAGCCCACAAAAATCCCAAACATGATGTAACAACCCCAGAAGGCAGCTAAGTACCCAGTGACCTAAATGTGACCGAAATATTCGACAAAACCTAACCTACTAGCTCATCTCGACCTCATTAGTGTTGCTCCCTGGAGGAAGCTAACCTGACGTTTGCTGCTGCCATATCAACGAGTCTACCCCATCTGCTGCGTACATCTCTGCTGCTACCATGCAATACAATTCTAAGCTCGGCAAGGCCGCAAAGAATGATAGCACACCTATCAGGATGAACGCAACCAGCCAAGCTAGCAACAGGAATAATGCGGCTGTCTTCCCCCTTAGTGGCTCCTGGGGGAGTACCGACCCTCCCTGCGTCAACAATAACAAACCTTCCCAGCTGATTGAAGCGTCGTCACTGACTCGAGCCTTACAACAGTTATGTAACCATATGGAGCAACTTAAACGAGCTGCCTCCCCATGTTCTGACTTTAAGCGTCTCGCTGATAATCCATGGCTCAGATTATTGACTCAAATACATGATGACCAAAAGTCTATAAACCGAGAGCAGTCGGACCTGATAATGAAGCTTCAGAGTGATGCTTTGGCCATGCACAAGATTAACCAAGATCTGTCTGCCAGAGTCGGCCACCTCGAACAGGAATTAAGCTCTCTTCAGATCTCGGTTACTAACTTTAAACCAGCAGAAACCTCTAAGAAGCAAGAAGAGATGCTACAAAAGTTAGAGAACCATTTTAGTTCCATACAACAGCAACACACTGCAACCCAAGACGAATCAGACCAACTTAAGCTCCTTGATTCTGTCATCATCTCATCACATGATTTTCCCCATGAAACTGACAGAGAAGACTGTACGGCCATCGTGATCCAGGAATTGCGTACTAAGTTGAATTATTCAATCGAAGCAAGAGACATTAAGTCAGCTTATAGAGTGGGTACCAAATCATCTGGTACAAACAACAGAAAGATACGGGTGAAGTTAGATAGCTGCTCCCGCAAGTCAGACCTTATCACTACTGCAGTCGAATGGAAATCCAATGTTTATGTGAACGAATGTCTTACCAGATTCAGACAAAATCTCTTATTTAAACTACGTGGAATTTGCAATAGATCCACTGCTATTAAACATTGTTTTGTGCGCGATGGTAAAATAATAGCTAGGAAGACTGACTCTGGAAAAACTTATGTCATAACCACTGAAGCACACCTCACTTCTTTCCTGGATGACTGTGGGATATCAGCTGAATAACCAGAACATAATTTGTAGTCTCACATACAACCAAAGTGTACTTAAGCTCTGCCTTTCCTTTCCAAAGGTGTTTATCTTTATTTTTATTTTTTTTTTTGTCATCTTTGCCTGTTTTATACTCTTAATTATTTGTTCTTAGTTAATCCCCTTGTCACTAAACCTAGGGCATTTTATTACCCTGTTAATTAACCATTACTAAGCTAATTATCTTCAAGATCATTTTTTTATGATTATTATTTTTCTTCTTATTTTTTATTTTACATTTATATTGTCAGTCTCTACTGATTTTTTTTTTATTTTATGTAACATCTGTGTCCTCCCTGGCTATCTATTGGATCTTTATTGTACTTCTAAATTGTTACTATTTTATTGTATTTGCTTTTATTCTTGTGTTTTGCTTTATCGTGTATCTTGTATCGTGATCCCTCTGCATCCTATGCACACTGATATTGATCCTGATCAAAATATTCTGTCTCATATCTACACCAACCAGCACATTGATCATCATTATTGCAAGTATTTCACAGCACACCAGGCTAAAAACAAACTTCAAAATAGCACCTGTCTATCAGTTTATAACCAAAATGTTAGATCACTTCCTAAACATTTTGACGATTTAAATGCATTACTCACAGCAATAGGTACTAACCTATCGTTCATTATTTTAACAGAAACTTGGCTAAATAAAGACTATACCCAACTCTACAACTTAGCTGGTTATAAAGCCATTCATAACTGTAGGCCTAATAAAAAAGGTGGTGGCACAGCTATATATTACCGAGATACATTTATCTGCATCAGTGTTATTAGTGACAGAGATGACTACTGTGAATATACTTTTGCTCAGTTTACAATTAAATCCCTTAAATCCTCTTTGACTATTGGAGCCATCTATAGATTTCCCAATACTAACATAGCTTCTTTCTCAGACAACCTAAGGAATCTTATTATAAACAACAATCTCAACAAAAACCACATCATTCTGGGAGGAGACTTTAATATTGACCCGGGTCAACAAAATTGCTCTCAAGTTGACTATTTCCTTAACAGCATGAACTCCTGTATGCTAATCCCCACAATCACCAAACCTACCCGAGTCACTCAAACATCAGCCACTACCTTGGACCACATATGGACAAACATAACAGCTCCCCTTGTATCTGGTATAATCTACGACAGAACAACTGACCACTATCCTACCTTTCTCATAGCGAACATGGACATAACACCACCAAAAAGCAAGAAACTTACATTTAGGCTACACAGTGAATCAGCTTTAGACAATCTTACAGAGGCACTTTACAATATTAACTGGGATTCTGAATTCAATAATACCCATGATATAAATTCATTAGCTAACCTCTTCCTCTCCAAAACTCTAAGCCTCTACAACCTTCATTGTCCCCTTCTTACCAAGCAAGTAACTGACAAAAGATTAAACAAACCATGGCTCACAAGTGGCATTCTCAACTCAATCAACAAGAAACATGAATATGAAAAGAATCTTAGGATTGGCCTAGTTTCAAAGGAAGTAGCTAAAAGGTACTCATCAATGCTTACCAGTATCATAAGAAAGGCAAAACTTGCATATTATGTGAATAGATTCAATGAAGCAAAAGGCAACATGAAAAGCACTTGGAAAACTATCTCTAGTATCCTAGGAACTAAACAACACTCACATAACCAAATAAAACTCTACAAGGATGGGGATATACCGTCAACTGATTTAGAAATGGCAAATGAATTTAATAGTTTCTTTTCATCGGTTGGTGCTAATCTTGCCAGTAAAATCCCACAGACTCAGACACATATTAACACATATCTCTCAGGCAGCTATCCAAACTCTCTTCTCCTTTCACCAATCAGCCCGGCAGATGTTGTGGCCATCATACATTCTCTAAAAACCAAGGCAGGGAACACCAGTGAAATTCCGTCCATTGTGTACAAGAGAGCCTCCCATGCCCTTGCCCCACCCATAGCACTACTGTTCAACAAATCTATAGAGTATCACACCTTCCCTGATATCCTCAAAAAAGCAAGAGTAACGCCAGTCCATAAAGGAGGCAATCCGGCGGACATAAACAATTATAGACCAATATCAAATCTACCCATTCTATCAAAAACATTTGAAACAGTTATTTACAAACAGCTCTATTCCTACCTCGTAAAATTCAACATACTCAGCCCCTGCCAGTTTGGCTTCCGGTCCCAAAAGAGCACCAACGATGCAATCATTAGTCTTCTTGACATTATCTACTCAGCCCTTGACAAAAATGAGTTTCCGATTGGACTCTTCATTGACCTAAGAAAAGCCTTTGACACTGTTAATCACAACTACCTCTTACTTAAACTCCAGCATTATGGAATCCGAGGCCTTGCCCTTGACTATATCCGATGCTATCTTAGTGACAGACACCAATATGTAACCATCAATGATACAACTTCTTCCACTCTACCAATTACCGTTGGAGTGCCACAGGGCAGCATCTTAAGACCTCTTCTATTTCTTATATATATAAACGATCTGCCTAATGTCTCTAATATTCTCAAACCTATATTGTTTGCTGACGATACTACCCTTATCTATTCAAACCTCAACCCACATACACTAAATAATGTTGTGAATAATGAATTAAAAAAAGTCCACTTATGGATGTCAACGAACAAACTAACATTGAACATCGAAAAGACTTACTACATCTTATTTGGAAGCAAATCATCAAATGCAATTCAGCTACAGATAGACAACATTAACATCAGTAATAAAAATGATGGCAAGTTTCTTGGCCTATTCCTAGACAAGAGACTCAACTTCAGCACCCACATTCAACACATAACTAAGAAAGTCTCTAAGACAGTTGGTATACTCTCCAAAATCAGATATTATGTTCCTAACTCTGCTCTCCTCTCACTATATTATGCACTAATCTACCCCTATCTTAATTATGGTATCTGTGCATGGGGGTCTACCACTGCAAACCACCTTAAGCCCATCATCACACAGCAAAAATCTGCTATCAGAATAATAACTAACTCTGCTTTCAGACAACACTCAGCTCCCTTGTTTAAATCCCTAAACTTGCTAAATATTAACTCCCTCCACACATTCTCTTGTGTCAACTACATTTACAAAACCCTGTTCTTAAATGCAAACCATGCTCTGAAACTCTCCCTGGACAGATGTAATAGGACCCATTATCACCACACCAGAAATAAATATCTCTTTGATATCCCCAGGGTCAAACTTAATCTGTGTAAACACTCTATGCAAATTAAGGGACCTAGTCTATGGAACTCACTCCCTAGTGAATTGAAAAACTGTAAAACTTTTGCCTTATTTAAAAGCAAAACCAAAAAGTACCTAACTTCATCTTCTTAGTTTCCTACACTGAGCTTTAAATTTGCTCTGTACCGAGTGTTACCCAATCTCCTAATTTTTATGTAATATCAAACAACCTTATCATTGTGTTCATTGCTGTCTTCTTTTATGTGCTAGCCATATGCTGTATTGTGACTACCAATTTTTGTCAACTACCATTCAAGCTGTCATTGCAATCAATCTTATATTGTTTCTGCTGTATTGTGCCTACCAATTTGTTGTCAACTACCATTCAAGCTGTCATTGCAATCAATCTTAGCTACCTATGTGCTTTAATATACTGTACCTACAATTTTCTCTCATCTTTTTTTTTCATTTCATGTAATCTGTTATCATTTTTTTGTCTATAAATTTTGCAAGTATTTACCTCCTTAAAATTTTCTTAGATTAAGGACCTGCCCGAAACGCTGCGCGTGCTAGTGGCTTTACAAGACTGTAATTACCGTATTTGTATCCTCACATTCCTTATGTACATTCTTGTATATGCATAAATAAATAAATAAATAAATAAATAAATACTGAATAAGCTGATTGTGTCAACTTAAGTAAAAAAATTATTCCCTTGAATATTATATTACAGAATATACCATAATGACTGATTTTCGCCCCCCCCCCCTGGGAGCGATAATCAGTCATATGTTGAACTGTGTGATATTATCTGAATACTGGAACTCTTGATGATATTGACTTGACTTGATATTAACTCTTGACTTGTACCCAAGATTGACAATGTAATGCATCAGCAATATAACATATGTGATGTAAATAAATCTTGAGCTTGTAAAAGCACGTTAATCACCATAATAACACATTAGTTTCAATTGCAGCTATCATACCTTGTCAAAGTTTGGTACCAGCATGCATGATCATGGGACATGCCGACTGCGTGCGTGATCATGGGACTTGCCGACTGCGTGCGTGATCACGGGACTTGCCGACTGCATGCGTGATCATGGGACTTGCCGACTGCATGCGTGACCGACTGAAACACACATTAAAGTAGCGGTCTCGTCCTAAAGAATTAGTATTTACATTCATATTTTTTCTTACATTACATGCAAGATGTGAGTGAAAATGGCCTAAATTTTTCAGTTATATTTAGGAATTTGTTTGTTAGGAATTCTGCCATGAGACAGTGTATCCATTTTTGGTAGAATACCTTATAAAACACTCATTTGATAGGTATTAAGGTGTCCTTATTGGATAGATTGGAGTAGTGGATTTTTTTTGAGATATATACAATAGTTGTTACATTTTTGTACATTCTTTTATTTTTTAATAAATAAAATTCAGAAAAATCTATGCCTTAAAAACTTCTATAGCTAGTGGACCAAGTCCTAATTTTTTAATTTATAAACTGAGCGTAATAAAAGGAAAACAAATATACTGAACTAAGATTTGTGATGTGGCCAACTTCTATTATGGCCTCTGCAGTGTTTCTTTATTCCCGTTAAAAAGCATGTTGTCAGCATCGAAGGTCTACAAAAATGAGTAAACCATATCAGCAGAAATTGATGGGAGAACCTGCTTTATAACCACATCATGCATTACACTCTCTAACACAGCGAATTAAAAATTCTAATCGACAATGGATCCTTTTATGCCAGCAATATATGCTTTGGGTTACGGTAAATCTTATTAAATGTGTATTTTATTAAAAGATAAATAAAATTTAATGGTAATTTAAAATTTGAAGACTATGCCAATGAATTTTAATTTGCACAATTATTCTGAATATTTCCTGTATTCAAGTACTGTTTAAAGTACTGCTTAAAGAGAGCAATATAAAGAAATAAAAGACAAAATTAATGGTAGATGGTTGGAACAAGTTAAATGAGAAGTTGGTGGATGCAACCATCAGTTTTCCAAAGCCTTATATCACAGAGTATTGGGAAGATGGGACACCACGAGCGTATCTCTCATCCTATAACTACACTTAGGTAATGTACAAATTTAAAAATTACACACACACACACACACACACACACACACACACACACACACACACACACACACACACACACACACACACACACACACACACACACAGAACAGCGTTCAGGAACCTGTGTAAGGAATCATTCAAAATCTTGTACACCACATATGTAAGACCAATCCTGGAGTATGCGGCCCCAGCATGGAAGCCCGTACCTTGTCAAGCACAAGACGAAGCTGGAAAAAGTCCAAAGGTATGCCACTAGACTAGTCCAAGAACTAAGAGGCATGAGTTACGAGCAAAGGTTGCGGGAAATGCACCTTACGACACTGGAAGACAGAAGAGTAAGGGGAGACATGATCACAACCTACAAAATCCTCAAGGGGAATCGACCGGGTAAACAAGGATAAGCTATTCAACACTGGTGGTACGTGAACAAGGGGACACAGGTGGAAACTGAGTACCCACATGAGCCACAGGGACGTTAGAAGGAATTTTTCAGTGTCAGAGTAGTTAACGGATGGAATGCATTAGGCAGTGATGTGGTGGAGGCTGACTCCATACACAGTTTTAAATGTAGATATGATAGAGCCCAGTAGGCTCAGGAATCTGTACACCAGTTGATTGACAGTTGAGAGGCGGGACCAAAGAGCCAAAGCTCAACCCCCGCAAGCACAAATAGGTGAGTACAAATAGGTGAGTACACACACACACACACACACACACACACACACACACACACACACACACACACACACACACACACACACACACACACACACACACACACAAACAAAGCTAACAAACACCATAACAAACGCAGTGTTTCCACAGGGCTACTATGTAGTGAGGAAGGAGAGAGAAGGGAGAGGAGGAGGTGGTGTAGCTTTGCTACTAAGAGAAGGTTGGAGTTTCGAAGAGATGGTAATTCAGAACTGTGAAGGTTTCAGTGACTACATATCAGGCACCATAGCAACTGGAGGACAGAAAATTATAGTAGTAGTCATATATAACCCCCACCGAATGTCAGAAGACCCAGACAGGAATATGATAGAAACAACTTGGCCACCATCAATATAATAGAGAGAGCAGCTTCTGTGGCTAGCAGGAACGGATCCAGGCTACTAATCATGGGAGACTTCAACCATGGAAAGATAGATTGGGGGAACAGAGACCCACATGGAGGCCCAGACACATGGAGAGCTAAGCTGCTGGATGTGGCAACAAGAAACTTTCTAAGTCAACACGTCAAGGGACCGACAAGAACGAGAGGAGGGGATGAACCAGCCTTTCTTGATCTGATATTTACCCTAAATGAGTCGGATATAAGGGAAGTTAAGTTGGAAGCCCCCTTGGGAATGAGTGATCATAGTGTATTGAGCTTTGAATACCTGGTTGAGCTAGGATGTATCACCCCCAAAAAAGAACTGGGAAACAAAGGGCTGGCTTACCGAAAGGGAAACTATGAGGAGATAAATAAATTCCTATGGGATATACATTGGGACACAGAACACGGAACCAAGTCCGTACAAGACATGATGGACTATGTCACCCAAAAATGTCAGGAGGCTGTAAGCAGGTTTGACCCAGCCCAACAGGAAAAAACAGAGAAGCGAAGGAAGAATCCGTGGTTTAATAGGGAATGTATGAAAGCAAAGGAGCTGAACAAAAGGGCATGGAGGAACTTCCGTAATAACAGAACACCAGAAAGTAGAGAGAGATACCAGAGAACCAGGAACGAGTATGTTAGTGTGAGAAGAGCAGCTGAGAAAAGGTATGAAAATGATATAGCTAATAAAGCCAAGACCGAACCAAAGCTACTACACAGTCACATCAGGCGGAAAACAACAGTGAAGGAACAGGTGATGAAACTTAGGGTGGGCGAGGACAGGTACACAGAGAATGACAAAGATGTGTGTGAAGAACTCAACAAAAGGTTCCAGGAGGTCGTTACAATAGAACAAGTCACGGCGCTAGGAGAGGTGGCAGCAAACCAGGTGACCTTGGAAAGGTTCGAAATTACAAGAGATGAGGTCAAGAAGCACCTATTGGAGCTGGATGTGAGAAAAGCTGTTGGGCTGGATGGAATCTCACCATGGGTATTGAAAGAGTGTGCAGGAGCACTTTGCTTGCCACTCTCCATAGTGTATAGTAGGTCACTGGAAACGGGAGACCTACCAGAAGTATGGAAGACTACTAATGTAGTACCAATATTTAATAAGGGTGACAGACAAGAGGCACTGAACTACAGGCCAGTGTCCTTAACTTGTATACCATGCAAGGTGATGGAGAAGATTGTGAGAAAAAACCTAGTAACACATCTGGAGAGAAGGGACTTCGTGACAACCCATCAACATGGGTTCAGGGAGGGTAAATCTTGCCTTACAGGCTTGATAGAATTCTATGATCAGGTGACAAAGATTAAGCAAGAAAGAGAAAGATGGGCGGACTGCATTTTTTTGGACTGCCGGAAAGCCTTTGACACAGTACCCCATAAAAGGTTGATGCATAAGCTAGAGAAACAGGCAGGAGTAACTGGTAGGGCGCTCCAGTGGATAAGGGAGTACCTAAGCAATAGGAAGCAGAGAGTTATAGTGAGGGGTGAGACCTCAGAATGGCGTGAAGTCACCAGTGGAGTCCCACAGGGCTCTGTGCTTGGACCTATCCTGTTTCTGATATACGTAAATGATCTCCCAGAGGGTATAGATTCATTCCTCTCAATGTTTCCTGACGACGCCAAAATTATGAGAGGGATTAAGACAGAGGAGGAAAGCTTGAGGCTTCAAGAAGACCTGGACAAGCTGCAGGAATGGTCGAACAAATGGATGTTGGAGTTTAACCCAAGCAAATGTAATGTAATGAAGATAGGGGTAGGAAGCAGGAGACCAGATACAAGGTATCACTTGGGAGATGAAATACTTCAAGAGTCAGAGAGAGAGAAAGACCTGGGGGTTGATATCACGCCAGACCTGTCCCCTGAAGCTCATATCAATAGGATAACATCAGCAGCATATGCCAGGTTGGCTAACATAAGAACGGCCTTTAGAAACTTGTGTAAGGAATCTTTCAGAACATTATATACCACATATGTCAGACCAATCCTGGAGTATGCGGCTCCAGCATGGAGTCCATATCTAGTCAAGCATAAGACTAAACTGGAAAAGGTTCAAAGGTTTGCCACCAGACTAGTACCCGAGCTGAGAGGTATGAGCTACGAGGAGAGACTACGGGAATTGAACCTCACTTCGTTGGAAGACAGAAGAGTTAGGGGGGACATGATCACCACATTCAAGATTCTGAAGGAAATCGACAGGGTTGATAAAGACAGGCTATTTAACAAAAGGGACACACGCACTGGGGGACACAGGTGGAAACTGAGTGCCCAAATGAGCCACAGAGATATTAGAAAGAACTTTTTCAGTGTCAGAGTGGTTGACAAATGGAATGCATTAGGAAGTGATGTGGTGGAGGCTGACTCCATACACAGTTTCAAGTGTAGATATGATAAAGCCCGATAGGCTCAGGAATCTGTACACCTGTTGATTGACGGTTGAGAGGCGGGACCAAAGAGCCAGAGCTCAACCCCCGCAAGCACAACTAGGTGAGTACACACACACACACACACACACACATACACACACACACACACACACACACACACACACACACACACACACACACACACACACACACACACACACACACACACACACATACACACACACACACACACACACATACACACACACACACACACACACACACACACACACACACACACACACACACACACACACACACACACACACACACACACACACACACACACACACACACACACACATTTCCAGGAATCATTCAGAACTTTGTATACCACATATGTCACGCTAATCCTGGAGTATGCAGCCCCAGCATGGAGTCCATATCTAGTCAAGGATAAGACTAAACTGGAAAAGGTTCAAAGGTTCGCCACCAGACTAGTACCCGAGCTGAGAGGTATGAGCTACGAGGAGAGAATACAGGAATTAAACCTCACTTCGCTGGAAGACAGAAGAGTTAGGGGGAACATGAACAGAGCCCGATAGGCTCAGGAATCTGTACACCTGTTGATTGACGGTTGAGAGGTGGGACCAAAGAGCCAGAGCTCAACCCCCGCAAACACAACTAAGTGAGTACACACACACACACACACACACACACCCACACACACACACACACACACACACACACACCAAAGAGGCGATATGAGAAGGGACAGAAGAAAGTGATCCTCAAGGCAATGTACACTAACATAGATGGATTTACAAATAAATCAAATGACCTTGGAGAATGGGTATTAGAAGAAAACCCAGACATAATAGTACTCACAAAAACAAAGCTAACGAAAACCATAACAAATGCAGTGTTCCCACAGGACTATTATGTTATGAGGAAAGAGAGGGAAGGAAGAGGTGGTGGTGGTGTAGCTCTGCTGGTAAGAAAAGGCTGGGGTTTTGAGGTGATGGTTATTCAGGGCTGTGAAGGTTTCAGTGACTACATAACAGGTACCATAGCAACTGGAGGAAAAAAATATAGTCGTAGTCATATATAACCCGCCACCAATTGACAGAAAACCCAGACAGGAATACGATAGAAACAACATGGCCACCATTAACATAATAGAGAGAGCAGCTTCAGTCGCTAGCAGGAATGGCTCTAGACTACTAATCATGAGAGACTTCAACCACGGGAAGATACACTGGGAGAACAGAGACCCACTTGGGGGTCCAGATACAAGGAGAGCTAAGCTGCTGGACGTGGCAACAAGAGACTTTCTAAGCCAACACGTCAAGGGACCAACAAGAATGAGAAGGGAAGATGAACCAGCCATGCTTGATCTGATATTTACCCTAAATAAATGGGATATAAGGGAAGTTAGGTTGGAAGCACCCTTGGGAATGAGTGATCACAGTCTATTGATTTTCGAGTACCTGGTAGAGCTAGGATTTATCTCCCCTCCCCCCTGAAAAAAACTAGTAAACAAAAGGCTGGCTTACCGAAAGAGGAAATTATGAGGAGATGAGAAGTTTCCTAAGGGATATACCATGGGACACAGACCTCAGAGCTAGGTCTGTACAAGACATGATGGACTATGTCACCCAAAAGTGTCAGGAAGCAGTAAACAGGTTCATCCCGGCCCAAAAAGAAAAATCCGAGAAGCAAAAGAAGAATCCATGGTTTAACAGGGCATGTATGGAAGCAAAGGTACTGAACAAAAGGGCGTGGAGGAACTTCCGAAATAACAGAACACCAGAAAGCAGAGAGAGATACCAGAGAACCAGGAATGAGTATGTTAGTGTAAGAAGAGAAGCAGAGAAAAATTATGAAAATTAAATACCAAGCGAAGCCAAGATCGAACCAAAGCTACTCCACAGTCACATCAGGAGGAAAACAACCGTGAAAGAACAGGTAATGTCACTCAGAACAGGCGAGGACAGGTATACAGAGAATGACAAAGAGGTGTGTGAAAAACTCAACAAGAGGTTCCAGGAGGTCTTCACAATAGACCAAGGTGAGCTCACTGCACTAGGAGAGAGGGCAGTAAACCAGGCGGCCTTGGAAGGGTTCGAAATTATGAGAGATGAGGTCAAATGACACCTTTTGGATCTGGATGTGAGAAAGGCTGTTGGTCCCAACGGGATTTCACCAAGGGTTTTGAAAAAGTGTGCAGAGTCACTCTGCTTGCCACTCTCCATAGTGTATAGTAGGTCACTGGAAACGGGACACCTATCAAAAATATGGAAGACGGCTAATGTGGTCCCAATATACAAAAAGGGTGACAAACACGAGGCACTGCACTACAGGCAGGCATGGTATACAAGTCCTTGACTTGTATACCATGCAAGGTGATGGAGAAGATCGTGAGATAAAACCTAGTAAATAATCTGGAGAGAAGGGACTTCGTGACAAATCGCCAACATACGCTCAGGGAGGGGAAATCTTGCTTTACAGGCTTAATAGAGTTCTACAACCAGGTGACAAAGATTAAGCAAGAAAGAAAAGGCTGGGTGGACTGCATTTTCTTGGACTGTCGGAAAGCCTTTGACACAGTACCCCTATAAGAGGCTGGTGCATAAGCTGGAGAGACAGGCAGGAGTGACTGGTAAGGTGCTCTGGTGGATAAGGGAGTACCTAAGCAATAGGAAGCAGAGAGTTACATTGAGGGGGTGAGATCTAAGATTGGCGTGAAGTCACCAGTAGAGTCCCACACGGCTCTGTACTCCTGTTTCTGATATACGTAAATGATATCCCAGAGGGTATAAACTCATTCCTCTCAATGTTTGCTGACGACGACAAAATTATGAGAAGGATTAAGACAGAGGAGGACTGCTTGAGGCTTCAAGAAGACCTAGACAAACTGAAGGAATGGTCGAACAAGTGGTTGTTGGAGTTTAACCCAAGCAAATGTAATGTAATGAAGATAGGTGTAGGGACCAGAAGACCAGATACAAGGTATCGTTTGGGAGATGTAATTCTGCAAGAGTCAGAGAGAGAAAGACTTGGGGGTTGATATCACGTCAGACCTGTCCCCTGAAGCCCATATCAAGAGGATAACATTAGTGGCATACGCCAGGTTGGCTAACATAAGAACGGCATTTAGAAACTTGTGTAAGGAATCATTCAGAACTTTGTATACCACATATGACAGACCAATCTTGGAGTATACAGCTCCAGCATGGAATCCATATCAAGTCAAGCATAAGACTAAACTGGAGAAAGTTCAAAGGTTTCCCACCAGACTAGTACCCGAGCTGGGAGGTATGAGCTACGAGAAGAGACTACGGGAGTTAAACCTCACGTCGCTGAAAGACAGAAGAGTTAGGGGGGACATGATCACCACATACAAGTATCTCAACAGAATTGATAGAGTAGATAAGGGCTTTTTATTTAACACAAGGGGCACACGCACTAGGGGACACAGGTGAAAACTGAGTGCCCAAATGAGCCACTGAGTATTAGAAAGAACTTTTTTAGTGTCAGAGTGGTTGACAAATGGAATGCATTAGGAAGAGATGTGATGGATAAACTCCATACACAGTTTCAAGTGTAGATATGATAGAGCCCAATAGGCTCAGGAACTTGTATACCTGTTGATTTACGGTTGAGAGGCAGGACCAAGGAGCCAGAGCTCAACCCCTGCAAGCCCAATTAGGTGAGTACACACACACACACAAACACACACACACACACACACACACACACACACACACACACACACACACACACACACACACACACACACACACACACACACACACACACACACACACAAAACACACACAAAGTTCATTCAGAACTTTGTATACCACATATGTCAGGCCAATCCTGGAGTATGCAGCCCCAGCATGGAGTCCATATCTAGTCAAGGATAAGACTAAACTGGAAAAGGTTCAAAGGTTTGCCACCAGACTAGTACCCGAGCTGAGAGGTATGAGCTACGAGGAGAGACTACGGGAATTAAACCTCACTTCGCTGGAAGACAGAAGAGTTAGGGGGGACATGATCACCACATTCAAGATTCTGAAGGGGATTGATAGGGTAGATAAAGACAGTCTATTTAACACAAGGGGAACACGCACAAGGGGACACAGGTGGAAACTGAGTGCCCAAATGAGCCACAGAGATATTAGAAAGAACTTTTTTAGTGTCAGAGTGGTTGACAAATGGAATGCATTAGGAAGTGATGTGGTGGAGGCTGACTCCATACACAGTTTCAAGTGTAGATATGACAGAGCCCGATAGGCTCATGAATCTGTACACCTGTTGATTGACGGTTGAGAGGCGGGACCAAAGAGCCAGAGCTCAACCCCCGCAAACACAACTAGGTGAGTACACACACACACACACACACACACACACACACACACACACACACACACACACACACACACACACACACACAAGTTAACAAACTGAAACGAATATCAAGGGAAATGGGCGGCTCATGTGGGAACTAGTTTCTGACACAAAAGTGTGAAAAACACTTCGCTCTACCTACACGGAGACAACTCTCCCCCCCCCCCTTCTCTAACCCCCATCCCCTCCCAACAGAGCAGAGACTGTAAATACACTGCCTCACAACCATATGCATTTAACAGTCCCTCTATAATCCCCCCAAAACACCCTCGCATCCCCACACACCCTCGCCATCCCCTCCCTCTCTCCCACCTCCTCCCCCCTTCAAAACACATTTAGACACACCTACCTCCCTCCCCCCCCCTCTCTCTCTGTCTCCCCACCCCCCCTCTCTCTCTCTCTCTCTCTCTCCCCCTCCCTCCCTCCCTCCCTCCCTCCCTCCCTCCCTCCCTCCCTCCCTCTCTCTCTCTCTCTCTCTCTCTCTCTCTCTCTCTCTCTCTCTCTCTCTCTCTCTCTCTCTCTCTCTCTCTCTCTCTCTCTCTCTCTCTCTCTGTCTCTCTCTCTCTATCTCTCTCTCTATCTCTCTCTCTATCTCTCTCTCTACTATCTCTCTCTCTATCTCTCTCTCTATCTCTCTCTCTATATATATCTCTCTCTATCTCTCTCTCTATCTCTCTCTCTCCCTCTCTCTCTCTCTCTCTCTCTCTCTCTCTCTCTCTCTCTCTCTCTCTCTCTCTCTCTCTCTCTCTCTCTCTCTCTCTCTCTCTCTCTCTCGGGCAAAACATTGAAGGGACACGAACTCGGGCTTACGCACGCAGGATGTCAATCGCGGCTGGAACAAATTCAGAGGAAGGGGTGGAACAGGAAGCCTGGATGAAGGAAGTATTCCAGCAAATGTGGGAGGAATTCAGTGAAGGACTGAGGGTAATGAGGGAGACAGTTGCCAACCTGCAGGTTGAACTAAGGGCTGCAAAGGAGGAGATAAGAAGCCTGAAGGAGACTTCCCCACAATACCAGACACAAACCGTGCCTCAGGGAGACAGGAATGCTACTGTGGAGGGGACCTCCACACCTCAGCTCTCATTTGCTGAAATACTTAAAACGAGCCCTGAAGCTAGGTCTGCAGTTAAGGAAGTTGCCATGGAAGTGGCTTCCTCTCAAGAAGCGGCTAGATGTACTAGCCGGCTGATAGAGAGAAATAGAGCAGTAGTAGTAGCAGGCATTAAGGAGCAAACAGGGACCAGACCAAAGGAGCGGAGAGACAAGGACAAAAACATGATTAAAGAGATCCTTAAAGAGGCAAGGATGGAGGGAGCTGAGCAAAATGTTGAAAAGGTTTTCAGGCTTGGAAAGTACAACAAGGACAGAGACCGAATGATAAAGGTGGTTTTCATGAGGGAAATCGCGAAAGAGGAACTATTAGAAAGGAAGTGCTGTCTAGTAGGTGTAGAGAAGTTCAAAAGAGTATTCTTGCAGAGGGATATGACAAGGGAAGAGAGAATGCAAGCAGCAGACGCGAGGAAGGAGCGCTAGGGAGAGAGAAAGGAATCAGGGAGCCACATCCCCGATCCCTACAATCCCAGAGGGGAATGGGGAACCCTCCTCAAACAGTGCATTAGCCACAGGGAGTGCGGCACCACCCCCTTCATTCCACCCAACAGACACCCTACCTGCCCCAACCCCTGTCAGCCCCCCACTAAGTACCCACCTAAGGCACCCTCCCCCC
Source organism: Procambarus clarkii (assembly GCF_040958095.1). Lineage (NCBI taxonomy): Eukaryota > Metazoa > Arthropoda > Malacostraca > Decapoda > Cambaridae > Procambarus > Procambarus clarkii. The sequence continues at coordinate 33,960,224 of NC_091187.1, forward strand.
ACCCACCCCTCTCCTCCCACTCACCCCCCTCCTCCCACTCCCCCTCCCCCCAGGTCCTCCCTTCTCCCCCATCCCCCAAGCCCTCCCTTCTCCCACATGCCCTTCCGTCCTCCCACCCACAAGCCCTCCATTCTCCCCCACCCCCCTAAGCTCCCCACTCTCCCCCACCCCACCTAAACCTTCCCTCTCCACCACTCCCCAAAACCCTCCACTCTTCCTCAACCACCTCAGCCTTCCCTTTCCCCCCACGCCCCCCAAGCCCTCCCCACTTTATTGTCCCCCCAAACCTCCCTTTCTCCCCCATCCCCCACCCCCCCAACCCTCCCCCTTCTCACCCACTCCCCCTACCCTCCCCACCCTCCCCCCCTCACCCACTCCCCCTACCCTCCCCCTCCCCCCCTCACCCACTCCCCCTACCCTCCCCCTCCCCCCTACCCCCCCAAGCCCTTCCTCCTCCACCAGTCTCCCCATACCAGATCCTCCCAGCTCCCGCTCACCCCAGACCCCACAGGTCCCCCCCAGAGGAGAAGCAGAAGAGAGTTAGTTTCAAGGCAATGTACTCGAACATAGATGGGATCACAAGCAAGGCAAGTGAACTAAGGGAAAGACCACAAGAAGTTAACCCAGATGTAATTGGACTCACTGAATCAAAACTCTCTGGAATCATAACGAATGCCGTGTTTCCCCAGGAGTACACAATAATAAGGAAAGAGAGGGAAGGTAGGGGAGGAGGAGGAGTGGCCCTACTCATGAGAAAGGAATGGAATTTTAAGGAGATGGCTATCCCGGGCTGTGAGGGTTTCAGAGACTACATAGCAGGCACCATGACAATGGGAGGACCAAGGATAGTAGTAGCAGTAATATATAATCCTCCACCAAATGACAGAAGACCCAGTCAAAAGTATGAAAGCAACAACATGGCAGTTAACACTATAATTGAGAGGGCAGCCTCTTCTGCCTGTAGAAATAGATCCCACCTGCTCATCATGGGGGACTTCAATCACAACAGGATTGATTGGGAGAACAAGGAACCGCATGTAGGCGAGGATACGTGGAGAGCCAAACTACTGGAGGTGGCGACTAGAAACTTCTTAACCCAGCATGTCAGTGAACCCACAAGGATGAGAGGAAATGACGAACCAGCGAGACTCGACCTGGTTTTCACCCTGAACGACTCTGACATAAGAGAAATCAGTTTTGAGGACCCAGTAGGAATGAGCGACCACAGTGTATTGGTGTTTGAGTACCTGATTGAAGAAGGGTTATTGAACTCGAGGAGGGATACCGAAACCAAAAGGTTAGCATACCGAAAGGGAAACTTTGAGGAGATAAGAAAATGCCTAGCAGATATAGCATGGGAAACAGAGCTCAGGGGAAAGACGGCCCAAGATATGATGGATTACATCACGCTGAAGTGCAAGGACGCAGCAAACAAGTTTGTCCCAGCCCAAAAGGAAAACAGAGAAATGAAGATGAGAAACCCATGGTTTAATCAGAGATGTAGGCTAGCTAAGCAGCAAAGTAAGAGGGCATGGAGAAACTATAGGAATAACAGGACACTGGAGAGCAGAGAAAGATACCAGAATGCCAGGAATGAATATGTTAGGATGAGAAGAGAGGCAGAAAGACAATACGAAAATGACATCGCAAGCAAGGCAAAGACTCAGCCTAAATTGCTGCATAGCCACATCAGGAGAAAAACAACAGTAAAGGAACAGGTTATGAAATTAAGGATAGGGGCAGAAGGATTCACTACAAACGACAAGGAAGTGTGTGAGGAACTGAATAAGAAATTCCAAGAGGTCTTCACCTTAGAGCAAGGAGAAATCCCTGAAATAAAGTAAATTGCAATTACTTTATTCACTCTCGTATTCTTGAAGATATCCTCACAGTGTACCCAAAATTTGCCAGTGCAGGCTACTAAACAAATGTCCCTGTATGACTAACCATCCTGCGAGATAGGGACTTGTATTACCACTGCTGCCTTATTCAATCTTGTGTTGATGATATCCTCAAAATGCATCCGGAGTCTGCCAGTGCAGACTGCTTATCACATGCCTCTGTATGACTAACCATCGTGTGTGATGGGGATTTTTTAGCATCACCTAGTTAGCTTTTTTTTGTTTTTTGACACACTGTATTCCACTTCATATAGTCTGGGTAGCTGCACTAATGCAGATGTACCTCATATCTTAATAAAAAAAATCCTAAAGAGGATATTTCCTGAATTTTTCTTTAAGATTTTCCTACTTATTTTCTTCATAAGAACTCTTAAAAATCTTCTATGATCTCAGAATTTATTTTCCTCATAAGAATTCCTTAATTCCACATCAGTGACTGGCCAAATTCACCTGAAAACCCCTAAAGCCGTATGGGCCCCTTTTCCCGAAAAAAAGGGGCCCACACGTCTTACTCCCTACTACTACTATGCACTACCCATACACTTCACACACACTACACATACACTACTCATACACTTCACACAAGCTACACGTACACAACAAACACACACTACACATGCAAAACCCATGCACTTCACATACACTACACATACACTACAAATACACTAAACACACATTACACACGCACTACACACACTACACACACACACTACACACACACTACACGTACTCTACACGTACACTACACATATACTACACACACACTACACACACACTAACCGTACACTACACATGCACTACACTTACACTACACACACACTACACGTACACTACACATACACTACACATACACTACACGTACACTACACATACCCTACACGTACCCTACACATACACTTCATACACACTACACATACACTACACACAGACTACACATACACTACATATGCACTAAACACACACTATACATACACTACACACACACTACACATACACTAACACATACACTAAACACACACTACACATGCACTACACGTGCACTACACACACTACACATACACTACAAATACACTACACGTACAATACACATACACAACACGTACACTACATATACAATACACACACACTAAACGTACTCTACACATACATTATACGTACACTACACACACACTACACATACACTACTTATACACAAGACATACACTACACGTACACTACACATGCACTACACATACACTACACATACACTACACGTACACTACACGAACACCACACATACACTACACATACACTACTCATACACTACACATACACCATACATGCACTACACATACACTTCACATACACTACACGTACACTACACACACACTACACATAAACTACACATACACTACACACACACTACACACACACTACACACACATTACACATACACTACACGCACACTACACATGAACTACACATACACTACACACACACTTCACACACACTACACGTACACTACACACACACACACACACACACACTACACATACACTACACATGTACTACATATGCACTACAGATACACTTCACATACACTACACATACACTACACACACACTTCACATACACTTCACATACACTACACATACACTACACATACACTTCACATACACTACACATACACTTCACATGCACTACACATACACTTCACATACACTACACATGCACTACACACACACTAGACGTATACTACATGTACACTACACTTACACTCCACGTACACTACACACACACTACACATGCACTACACATGCACTACACATGCACTACACCTACCCTTCACATACACTACACATACACTACACATACACTACACATACACTACACATGCACTACACATACACTTCACATACACTATACGTGCACTACACATACACTACTTACACTACACATGCACTACACATACACTACACATACACTACACACACTACACACACTATACACACTACACACACACTACACACGCACTACACGTACACACACACACTACACATATATTACACATACACTACACGTACAATACACATACACAACACATACACTACACATACACTACACATACACCACACGTACACTACACACACACTAAACGTACTCTACACATACACTACACGTACACTACACAAACACTGCACATACTCTACACACACACTACACATACACTACACACACACTACACATACACTACACATACAATACACTTACACTACACTTACACTACACGTACATAACACATACACTAAACATACACTACACACACACTAAACGTACTCTACACATACACTACACACACACTACACATACACTACACATACACTAAACGGACTCTACACATACACTACACGTACACTACACATACACTACAAGCACACTAAACATACTCTACACATACACTACACGTACACTACACATACACTACACACACACTAAACTTACTCTACACGTACACTACACATACACTACACGTACACTACACGTACACTGCACGTACACCACACGTACACTACACATACTCTACACATACACTACACACACACAACACATACACTACACATACACTACTCATACACTACACATACACCATACATGCACTACACATACACTTCACATACACTACACGTACACTACACACACACTACACATAAACTACACATACACTACACACACACTACACACACACACTACACACACATTACACATACACTACACGCACACTACACATGAACTACACATACACTACACACACACTTCACACACACACACACTTCACACACACTACACGTACACTACACACACACACACACACACACTACACATACACTACACATGTACTACATATGCACTACAGATACACTTCACATACACTACACATACTCTACACACACACGTCACATACACTTCACATACACTACACATACACTACACATACACTTCACATACACTACACATACACTTCACATGCACTACACATACACTTCACATACACTACACATGCACTACACACACACTAGACGTACACTACATGCACACAACACTTACACTCCACGTACACTACACACACACTACACATGCACTACACATGCACTACACATGCACTACACCTACCCTTCACATACACTACACATACACTACACATACACTACACATACACTACACATGCACTACACATACACTTCACATACACTATACGTGCACTACACATACACTACTTACACTACACATGCACTACACATACACTACACATACACTACACACACTACACACACTATACACACTACACACACACTAAACACGCACTACACGTACACACACACACTACACATATATTACACATACACTACACGTACAATACACATACACAACACATACACTACACATACACTACACATACACCACACGTACACTACACACACACTAAACGTACTCTACACATACACTACACGTACACTACACAAACACTGCACATACTCTACACACACACTACACATACACTACAAACACACACTACACATACACTACAAACACACACAACACATACACTACACACACACTAAACTTACTCTACACATACACTACACACACACTACACATACACTACACATAAAATACACTTACACTACACTTACACTACACGTACATAACACATACACTAAACATACACTACACACACACTAAACGTACTCTACACATACACTACACACACACTACACATACACTACACATACACTAAACGGACTCTACACATACACTACACGTACACTACACATACACTACAAGCACACTAAACATACTCTACACATACACTACACGTACACTACACATACACTACACACACACTAAACTTACTCTACACGTACACTACACATACACTACACGTACACTACACGTACACTGCACGTACACCACACGTACACTACACATACACTACACATACACTACACACACACAACACATACACTACACATACACTACACGAACACTACACGTACACTACACGTACACTACACACACACTACACACACATTACACATACACTACACGCACACTACACATGCGCTACACATACACACACTACACATACACTACACACACACTACACATACACTACACACACACTACACATGTACTACATATGCACTACACATACACTTCACATACACTACACATACACTACACACACACTTCACATACACTACACATACACAACACATATACTTCACATGCACTACACATACACTTCACATATACTACACATGCACTACACACACACTAGATGTACACTACATGCACACTACGCTTACACTCCACGTACACTACACACACACTACACATGCACTACACATACACTACACATACACTTCACATACACTACACATACACTACACATACACTACACATGCACTACACATACACTACACACACTAAACACACACTACACACGCACTACACGTACACTACACACACACACTACACATACATTACACATACACTACACGTACACTACACATACACTACACATACACTTAGCGAACATTACACATACTACTACACGTACACTACACACATACTACACATACACTAACACATACACTAAACACACACTACACATGAACTACACGTGCACTAAACACACTACACATACACTACACGTACAATACACATACCCAACACGTACACTACACATACAATACACACACATTAAACGTACTCTACACATACACTATACGTACACTACACACACACTACACATACACTACTTATACACAAGACATACACTACACGTACACTACACATGCACTACACATACACTACACATACACTACACATACACTACACGTACACTACACGTACACCACACATACACTACACATACACTACTCATACACTACACATACACTACAGATACACCATACATGCACTACACATACACTTCACATACACTACACGTACACTACACATGCACTACACGTACACTACACATACACTACACGTACACTACACGTACACCACACATACACTACACATACACTACTCATACACTACACATACACCATACATGCACTACACATACACTTCACATACACTACACGTACACTACACATGAACTACACATTCACTACACACACACTTCACACACACTACACGTACACTACACACACACACACACTACACATACACTACACATGTACTACATATGCACTACACATATACTTCACATGCACTACACATACACTACACACACACTTCACATACACTACACATACACTACACATACACTTCACATGCACTACACATACACTACACATGCACTACACACACACTAGACGTACACAACATGCACACTACACTTACACTCCACGTACACTACACACACACTACACATGCACTACACATGCACTACACATGCACTACACCTACCCTTCACATACACTACACATACACTACACATACACTACACATGCACTACACATACACTTCACATACACTATACGTGCATTACACATACACTACTTACACTACACATGCACTACACATACACTACACATACACTACACACACACTACACACACTACACACACACTACACACGCACTACACGTACAATACACACACACACTACACATATATTACACATACACTACACGTACACTACACATACACAACACATACACTACACATACACTACACATACACTAAACGTACACTAAACGTACACTACACATACTACTACACGTACACTACACACACACTACACGTTCACTACACATACACTACACATACACTACACATACACCACACGTACACTACACACACACTAAACGTACTCTACACATACACTACACGTACACTACACAACACTACACATACTCTACACACACACTACACATACACTACAAACACACACTACACATACACTACACACACACTAAACGTACTCTACACATACACTACACATGCACTACACATAGACTTTACATACACTATACGTGCACTACACATACACTTCTTACACTACACATGCACTACACATACACTACACATACACTACACACACTACACACACGCTACACACGCACTACACGTACACTACACACACACACTACACATGCATTACACATACACTACACATACACTACACATACACTACACATACACCACACGTACAATACACACACACTAAACGTACTCTACACATACACTACACGTACACTACACAAACACTACACATTCTCTACACACACACTACACATACACTACACACACACTACACATACACTACACAGACACTAAACTTACTCTACACATACACTACACACACACACTACACATACAATACACTTACACTACACTTACACTACACGTACATAAAACATACACTACACATACATTTCACACACACTACACATACAGTACACATACACTTCACATACACTACACGTACACTATTCATACACTACACATGCACTACACACACACTAAACGTACTCTACATATACAGTACACGTACACTACACATACACTACAAACACACTAAACATACTCTACACATACACTACACGTACACTACACATACACTACAAAAACACTAAACTTACTCTACACGTACACTACACATACACTACACACACACACACACACTACACATACACTACACACACACTACACATACTATACACACACACTACACACAAACTACACATACACTACACATACACTACACATACAATACACTTACACTACACGTACACTACACATACACTACACACACACTACACACACACTACACATACACTACACATACAGTACACATACACTACACAAACAGTAAACGTACTCTACACATACACTACAGGTACACTACACACACACTACACATACACTACACAAACACTACACGCACATTACACACACACTATAAACGTACCCTACACATACACTACACACACCCTACACATGCACTAAACGTACACTACACATACACTTCACATACACTACACATACTCTACACACACACTTCACATACACTTCACATACACTACACATACACTACACATACACTTCACATACACTACACATACACTTCACATGCACTACACATACACTTCACATACACTACACATGCACTACACACACACTAGACGTACACAACATGCACACAACACTTACACTCCACGTACACTACACACACACTACACATGCACTACACATGCACTACACATGCACTACACCTACCCTTCACATACACTACACATACACTACACATACACTACACATACACTACACATGCACTACACATACACTTCACATACACTATACGTGCACTACACATACACTACTTACACTACACATGCACTACACATACACTACACATACACTACACACACTACACACACTATACACACTACACACACACTACACACGCACTACACGTACACACACACACTACACATATATTACACATACACTACACGTACAATACACATACACAACACATACACTACACATACACTACACATACACCACACGTACACTACACACACACTAAACGTACTCTACACATACACTACACGTACACTACACAAACACTGCACATACTCTACACACACACTACACATACACTACAAACACACACTACACATACACTACAAACACACACAACACATACACTACACACACACTAAACTTACTCTACACATACACTACACACACACTACACATACACTACACATAAAATACACTTACACTACACTTACACTACACGTACATAACACATACACTAAACATACACTACACACACACTAAACGTACTCTACACATACACTACACACACACTACACATACACTACACATACACTAAACGGACTCTACACATACACTACACGTACACTACACATACACTACAAGCACACTAAACATACTCTACACATACACTACACGTACACTACACATACACTACACACATACTAAACTTACTCTACACGTACACTACACATACACTACACGTACACTACACGTACACTGCACGTACACCACACGTACACTACACATACACTACACATACACTACACACACACAACACATACACTACACATACACTACACGAACACTACACGTACACTACACGTACACTACACACACACTACACACACATTACACATACACTACACGCACACTACACATGCGCTACACATACACTACACACACACACACTACACATACACTACACACACACACTACACATACACTACACACACACTACACATGTACTACATATGCACTACACATACACTTCACATACACTACACATACACTACACACACACTTCACATACACTACACATACACAACACATACACTTCACATGCACTACACATACACTTCACATATACTACACATGCACTACACACACACTAGATGTACACTACATGCACACTACGCTTACACTCCACGTACACTACACACACACTACACATGCACTACACATACACTACACATACACTACACATACACTACACATACACTACACATGCACTACACATACACTACACACACTAAACACACACTACACACGCACTACACGTACACTACACACACACACTACACATACATTACACATACACTACACGTACACTACACATACACTTAGCGAACATTACACATACTACTACACGTACACTACACACATACTACACATACACTAACACATACACTAAACACACACTACACATGCACTACACGTGCACTAAACACACTACACATACACTACAAATACACTACACGTACAATAAACATACACAACACGTACACTACACATACAATACACACGCACTAAACGTACTTTACACATACACTATACGTACACTACACACACACTACACATACACTACTTATACACAAGACATACACTACACGTACACTACACATGCAATACACATACACTACACATACACTACACGTACACTACACGTACACCACACATACACTACACATTATCATAGACTGTGGGTTGGTTGGTGTTGTCTTCGTTGATCCTTCTCTACGGACAACCCAACCCACAACTCGGTAGAGTGCTTATACTAGATCACCCTTGGCGCTTCTGGCTCTTGGAGAGGGGCTCAACGTCACACGTTTAGGGGATGCGGCTCCAACATTTAGCCTCGTTGTCACGTGCACACACCCACTCGAGCCGCTGTGACTCCCCACTCTCTCCCTAGGTGATATGATCTCCTCAATCCCCTTTTTGACTTACTAGTATTACCTTTTACCCTGTCCACAGCAGTGGTTCTTGGTTCTTTCTCTCTTTCTCTCTCCTTCTTTACTACCTCCTGGGAAGCCTCACTAGGACAAGGGCAAACACCAGCAAATTGTGACACATTTACTGAACAAAGCACATACACGATACATACACACATATAATAATAATGAATCCTATACTCTATAATATCACAATCAGGTTGCACTCCAACACCATCAGGACTCTATTATCAGCTTATCAAGTGGTTTCCTATCTCTTGGTTCACCACCTGATACTATTAACCTCCTCAAGTTGATCAAGTCTACATACACTGTTGCACCATCAGCAAGATAACATATATATACAGAAAATCAGCATTTGAATGCAATAACATATACCAGTATAAATGTTCATTGATACTTCAGTATAAAAAACTCCTTGACGTAAGAATGCCAACAGTCACTCACCTCTCACTGCGTCTTGCACGCTACTGACAACCAAACACTATCAACTCCCTATAAGTAATCCACCAGAACTTCCCCTTCCACCTCTGGAAGTTCACTACCCTAATATCCTTAGGTTCTTCCGGGCTTCACTACCAGGATCCTCTGCAGCTCCTCCAGGCTGCTATCATGAAGTTTCCTTGAGCAACTAAGGTGCTTCACCCTTCTGCTAGGGTCCTCCACAGCTCTCTTGGCTGCTACACCATGAAGTTTTCCCCGAGCAAGTATGGTGCTTCTCCACCTCTACAGAAGCACGTGACACTCCTCTTCACTGCTGCTTCTCCTCACAGCTCGAGGTCCTCTGCTCCACTACCTTGGAGTCTCATCAGCTACTTCATCTGCTGGCTTCGAAGTTCTCAGCAACTTCTTCCCCAAAAGACAAACCTGCAACCCATCGACACTCCAATAAAATGTTCCCCTTTAACACATAAACAAAAATAACCACACAATATGCTTGCCTCAAACCTCTATCTGTCCTCTACATACAGTGAGAGTGGACTCCCCCGTTTTGGGCGGGTCCATACTCCACCTCGCCTGGCGGCGGTCCTCACTCGCTGGGAGGGTCTTCCTCCGTCAAGAGCCAGGCTCCCTCAGTCTTCCGCCAGCGCTCAGAGGGGGCGGACGTCGCTCCGTGTTCCTCCCTCTCCACTCTCTTATTTCAGGCTTTCTGCCTTATTAAAATATGTCTAACTTATAAATAAACATCGCTACTGTCGCTGGGCACACGACCAACTACAAGCAATCACTATGAACTGGCGTTTATCGTGCTTACCACAGATTAATTGGTCGAGGGCGCTTTCCCTCTGACGGCGTCTGGTCAGGGCGCTCCACACAGCCCACAATAATGCTTCTGGGCGATTTAATATCTGCTCGTCGACCAGGACTTGAGACCACAACGTTCCCAGCTCGATTCCACAGCTGGTACGTCTGCACACTTCTCTTCTCTTAGAGATATATCACTAGGGGTTCCCTTCTGGCGGGAGCTCAAACCGAGCGCGGCTTCCCCCTGCGATGTCTGGCACTCAAGTGAGGTCAAGGTCCTCCGGAAGCGAGCCTCACGCCTCCAGCAAAATGTCCACATCTCCTAGCCAGTCATTTATCTGTTTTCTCCTTCATTGCCCATAATCTCAAACTGTTACACATATCCAAACAACTATTTTACATATGGGTTATCACCTCAATATTTGCTAGACCTTCTAGTTAGGTCAGGCTTGACGAATAACTCTCAAGGAGGGAGACTCGTTTCTCCTGTAGGCCGAGATCATAACACTCCCCTCCCCTTATTTTTGAGAGTTATTCCAGTGGCAAAGCTCGGGATAATACATCCGCCACCACACTGTCTCGTTCTTCACCCGATATACTCTCTTAGGAGTCTACAATTAGTTCGTTGCTCCTTGCAACATCTGGCTCACCTCTCTCCAGAAACATGATCTTCTCATAAACGATTTGACCTCTGACACCTCTTAGCTAGGCTGTCCTCCGTGGACGCCTGCACTCTATCGGTCCACTCTACTTATTGTCTCCACCCTCCGTTTCCTCGTCTTCTTCTCTTCACGTCCAGAGTCAGACATCTGCTGTCTGTACCTCCTCTGTCGTCTTCACACTTCCATCTACTGCCATTATACTTTCGTCTCCTGTCATCATACTTCACTCCCTCGTCTTCACCGACGATCCTCCCTTTCGTCTCATTTATCCGAGACCTCATCCTGTTTGACTTACATCGAGTCCTCGGCTTTCTTCTGTTCCTCCATGCTTGCATCATCATCTTCTTCCTGCACTTCTCACCTCTATACAACTCCATTTCTTCTCCTTCAACTCTTCTTCGTTCCCTAAAAGTTTCTTCGGGCACTATACTACATCCAACAGCACTCGACCATACATGTCGCTTTGCCTCTCCCAAAGTGCTCGTAAGCATCTCTCCACACATACTGTCTCTTCTCCTTTCATTTTCTCGGTTATTACTCTTCTTCACTATCTCTCCTCCACGTTGTCTGTGAAACATGTCAACTCTTGACATCTCAAACAACTTAACTCCACTATCCATATGCCTCTGTGCTCGTGGACAACGTGACGCTCTACTCCCGTCCTCAGTATGTCCACATCCTTCCTCATTCCTACTCAGCACAGTTGCATTCGCCTTCCGACTCTTAATTTCAGCAGTCTGGGCTTTACTCAGGTCAACTCTCTCCACAGTATTCTTCTTCGGCTGGGCCATCTTCACTTTTGACCTCACCGAGACTTCATTTTTCTGGGCTGGACCTTCATCAAACAGCCATGCTATATCTACATCGATATCTTCCACCGGTTGAATCGACACTGTATCATCTTCTCCAGCGTCTTCCTTGTCGGCCACCTCTGCCTTCATCACTACCGAGACAGGGTACTCAATGGCTTGGCGGCCTCCTGACTCATCTCCTCGGATGTCAGTCAGGTTCACACTCTCAGGTGTCCCACCCGTGCCATGGCCTTCTGGGCACTCCTCTGGCACAGTCTCCGCTATGACTCTTGGCAACACCTTTGTCCCGCACAAGTCATTCCCCAGGATCACTTGGACTCCTGGAATAGGTATGTCGGGGCACACTCCCAACATCACCTCTGCCGACACATATTCCGACCTTAGCTGGACAGCACATACGGGCATGTCACTCTCCGACAATAACCCATATACTTTCATCTTCCCACTGCCAGCTAACCGTCGACCATCCCCAATCAGGCTTCTCGCAATCAAGCTCTGATTAGCTCCGGTATCTCTTAAGATACCAACTTCTACCTCAGGTTGGCCTCCTACACTGATCCAACCTTTGCTCATGAACGGCTTATACCTCTCGTTCACTAAATTCGCTCTCTGTGGTTTGTCTCGGAACACATTAGTATATTTACTTCCGGGGTCACACATGGCCAGGGTCACAACTCTCTTGCCCTGTCTACAATCTCGCATCACGTGACCCAATCCGTTACAATTGTAACATCTCATCTGGGAAAAGTCTCTTCTATATGTACCAGAGTAGCTCTGACTCTGCCCACTCGTATTGGACTTCCTCGGGCCAGACGTACTACTCGTACTCTGTGGAGCTTTACTGGACTCTTGATCTCCCGGATACCGATCAGTTTCTCGTTTAGCTCCTCCATCCTCACTTTCAGATGAAGTGCGCGACCTACTCTTCTGAGTTTTAGGGTACTTACTTTTATCTGCCCATTTATCAAAATTTTTCTCACCCCAGACTCTTCTGGGTCTTTCATAATTTCTTCCTCCCCAGACTCCATTGGATCTGCCATTGCTGCGTCTCACCTCGCTTCTCACTCTGTTCTCCCTCAAGCTATTGTATGCTTCAGTAATCATATCCGCCCTATCTGCGGCATCTTTCACCTCCTTTATCCCTGCTTCTTGGATCTTGAACTTTGTTTCGGGATGCATCATCTCCAAGAACTTCTCCATGACCATCAGTTGCTTCAGGTCAGCGTAAGATCCAACTCCAGCAGCCTCAATCCACTTCTGGAATCGTCTTTCCAGATCTCTTGCTGTCTCAGCAAACGTACACGCTCCAACTTTCACCATCTCTCTGAAACGCTTTCTATAAGCTTCTGGGGTTAACTGAAACGAGCGCAATATGCTGCTCTTTACCGTGGCATAATCCTGGCACTCTTCCAGTGACAATTGGGTGTATGCCTCCCTGGCTGCACCGGTCAATCTTAACTGGACCAGCTGGGCCCATTCCTCCTGTGGCCACTCTTTGATGCTGGCTACTTTTTCAAAGTGCTCGAAAAAGCTCTCTGCCTCTTCGGGAACAAACAAGGGAATGTCCTTCTCCCTAACCCTAACATCTGGTGGGTGTGATACCTGGGTGGTGCTCTCTGGCAACCCATGTTCAATCCTTTGCTCAGCCAAGGTTCTATTCGCTTCTATCTGCATTTGTTTTGTTCTCTCTTTTTCTTTTTCGACTTGGGCTTTTTCTTTCTCCTGTTCTAACTCCAGTTCCCTTACTCTGGTTTTCTCTTTTTCTTTCTCCTGTTCCAACTCCAGTTCCCTTACTCTGGTTTTCTCTTTTTCTTTCTCCTGTTCCAACTCCAGTTCTCTTACTCTGGTTTTCTCTTTTTCTTTCTCCACCTCTAGTCTTGCTTTCTCTTTTTCTATTTCCAGTCTGGTTTTTTCTTTTTCCTTCTCTGCTTCATTTTTCATCTGGAGTTCTAATTTCATCTTTTCCAGCTGGAACTGTCTCTCCTTGTCCTCTCGTTGTTGCTGCATCTGGAGCTCTAACTGGAATCTCTCCAAGCTCCTATTTCGGCTACTCCTGCTACTGCGGCTACTCTTGCTGCTCCTACTCGATCCCTGGGATCTCACTTCATCCTGCCCATCATCCTCCTTTCCACTTTCAGCTCCTTTTTGGGCTCCTTGCTCTGCCGCTTCATTTTTGGCTCTTAACTGCCTCAGGATCTCATCCTTCATCCCAGCTACTTTAGATGCTTTCAACCTGATGCCACATTTTTCTGCTATTTGTTTCAATTGATCCCTCGTGCAACCTTCTAAATCCTCAGGCTTGCCTGACTCCACAAACGCTTGCACCTTATCCATCTTGTCCTGTGAGTCTTCCCAAGAGAGAGAGTATACACCTGCGTTCACACAGTTTATCTATTTCAGCAAGGGTGTACAAATCCACTCTTGGACAGGGTGTGGGTGTGTCAGTTCACTCTCCCAGACACAGGCCCCCAATTTATCATAGACTGTGGGTTGGTTGGTGTTGTCTTCGTTGATCCTTCTCTACGGACAACCCAACCCACAACTCGGTAGAGTGCTTATACTAGGAGATCACCCTTGGCGCTTCTGGCTCTTGGAGAGGGGCTCAACGTCACACGTTTAGGGGATGCGGCTCCAACATTTAGCCTCGTTGTCACGTGCACACACCCACTCGAGCCGCTGTGACTCCCCACTCTCTCCCTAGGTGATATGATCTCCTCAATCCCCTTTTTGACTTACTAGTATTACCTTTTACCCTGTCCACAGCAGTGGTTCTTGGTTCTTTCTCTCTTTCTCTCTCCTTCTTTACTACCTCCTGGGAAGCCTCACTAGGACAAGGGCAAACACCAGCAAATTGTGACACATTTACTGAACAAAGCACATACACGATACATACACACATATAATAATAATGAATTCTATACTCTATAATATCACAATCAGGTTGCACTCCAACACCATCAGGACTCTATTATCAGCTTATCAAGTGGTTTCCTATCTCTTGGTTCACCACCTGATACTATTAACCTCCTCAAGTTGATCAAGTCTACATACACTGTTGCACCATCAGCAAGATAACATATATATACAGAAAATCAGCATTTGAATGCAATAACATATACCAGTATAAATGTTCATTGATACTTCAGTATAAAAAACTCCTTGACGTAAGAATGCCAACAGTCACTCACCTCTCACTGCGTCTTGCACGCTACTGACAACCAAACACTATCAACTCCCTATAAGTAATCCACCAGAACTTCCCCTTCCACCTCTGGAAGTTCACTACCCTAATATCCTTAGGTTCTTCCGGGCTTCACTACCAGGATCCTCTGCAGCTCCTCCAGGCTGCTATCATGAAGTTTCCTTGAGCAACTAAGGTGCTTCACCCTTCTGCTAGGGTCCTCCACAGCTCTCTTGGCTGCTACACCATGAAGTTTTCCCCGAGCAAGTATGGTGCTTCTCCACCTCTACAGAAGCACGTGACACTCCTCTTCACTGCTGCTTCTCCTCACAGCTCGAGGTCCTCTGCTCCACTACCTTGGAGTCTCATCAGCTACTTCATCTGCTGGCTTCGAAGTTCTCAGCAACTTCTTCCCCAAAAGACAAACCTGCAACCCATCGACACTCCAATAAAATGTTCCCCTTTAACACATAAACAAAAATAACCACACAATATGCTTGCCTCAAACCTCTATCTGTCCTCTACATACAGTGAGAGTGGACTCCCCCGTTTTGGGCGGGTCCATACTCCACCTCGCCTGGCGGCGGTCCTCACTCGCTGGGAGGGTCTTCCTCCGTCAAGAGCCAGGCTCCCTCAGTCTTCCGCCAGCGCTCAGAGGGGGCGGACGTCGCTCCGTGTTCCTCCCTCTCCACTCTCTTATTTCAGGCTTTCTGCCTTATTAAAATATGTCTAACTTATAAATAAACATCGCTACTGTCGCTGGGCACACGACCAACTACAAGCAATCACTATGAACTGGCGTTTATCGTGCTTACCACAGATTAATTGGTCGAGGGCGCTTTCCCTCTGACGGCGTCTGGTCAGGGCGCTCCACACAGCCCACAATAATGCTTCTGGGCGATTTAATATCTGCTCGTCGACCAGGACTTAAGACCACAACGTTCCCAGCTCGATTCCACAGCTGGTACGTCTGCACACTTCTCTTCTCTTAGAGATATATCACTAGGGGTTCCCTTCTGGCGGGAGCTCAAACCGAGCGCGGCTTCCCCCTGCGATGTCTGGCACTCAAGTGAGGTCAAGGTCCTCCGGAAGCGAGCCTCACGCCTCCAGCAAAATGTCCACATCTCCTAGCCAGTCATTTATCTGTTTTCTCCTTCATTGCCCATAATCTCAAACTGTTACACATATCCAAACAACTATTTTACATATGGGTTATCACCTCAATATTTGCTAGACCTTCTAGTTAGGTCAGGCTTGACGAATAACTCTCAAGGAGGGAGACTCGTTTCTCCTGTAGGCCGAGATCATAACAACATACACTACTCATACACTACACATACACTACAGATACACCATACATGCACTACACATACACTTCACATACACTACACGTACACTACACATGCACTACACGTACACTACACATACACTACACGTACACTACACGTACACCACACATACACTACACATACACTACTCATACACTACACATACACCAAACATGCACTACACATACACTTCACATACACTACACGTACACTACACATGAACTACACATTCACTACACACACACTTCACACACACTACACTTACACTACACACACACACACACACACACACACACACACACTACACATACACTACACATGTACTACATATGCACTACACATATACTTCACATGCACTACACATACACTACACACACACTTCACATACACTACACATACACTACACATACACTTCACATACACTACACATACACAACACATACACTTCACATACACTACACATACACAACACATACACTTCACATGCACTACACATACACTACACATGCACTACACACACACTAGACGTACACAACATGCACACTACACTTACACTCCACGTACACTACACACACACTACACATGCACTACACATGCACTACACCTACCCTTCACATACACTACACATACACTACACATACACTACACATGCACTACACATACACTTCACATACACTATACGTGCATTACACATACACTACTTACACTACACATGCACTACACATACACTACACATACACTACACACACACTACACACACTACACACACACTACACACGCACTACACGTACAATACACACACACACTACACATATATTACACATACACTACACGTACACTACACATACACAACACATACACTACACATACACTACACATACACTGAACGTACACTAAACGTACACTACACACACACTACACGTTCACTACACATACACTACACATACACTACACATACACCACACGTACACTACACACACACTAAACGTACTCTACACATACACTACACGTACACTACACAACACTACACATACTCTACACACACACTACACATACACTACAAACACACACTACACATACACTACACACACACTAAACGTACTCTACACATACACTACACATGCACTACACATAGACTTTGCATACACTATACGTGCACTACACATACACTTCTTACACTACACATGCACTACACATACACTACACATACACTACACACACTACACACACGCTACACACGCACTACACGTACACTACACACACACACTACACATGCATTACACATACACTACACATACACTACACATACACTACACATACACCACACGTACAATACACACACACTAAACGTACTCTACACATACACTACACGTACACTACACAAACACTACACATTCTCTACACACACACTACACATACACTACACACACACTACACATACACTACACAGACACTAAACTTACTCTACACATACACTACACACACACACTACACATACAATACACTTACACTACACTTACACTACACGTACATAAAACATACACTACACATACATTTCACACACACTACACATACAGTACACATACACTTCACATACACTACACGTACACTATTCATACACACACACTAAACGTACTCTACATATACAGTACACGTACACTACACATACACTACAAACACACTAAACATACTCTACACATACACTACACGTACACTACACATACACTACAAAAACACTAAACTTACTCTACACGTACACTACACATACACTGCACATACACTACACACACACACACACCACACATACACTACACACACACTACACATACACTACACACACACTACACACAAACTACACATACACTACACATACACTTCACATACAATACACTTACACTACACGTACACTACACATACACTACACACACACTACACACACACTACACATACACTACACATACAGTACACATACACTACACAAACAGTAAACGTACTCTACACATACACTACAGGTACACTACACACACACTACACATACACTACACAAACACTACACGCACATTACACACACACTATAAACGTACCCTACACATACACTACACACACCCTACACATGCACTAAACGTACACTACACATACACTACACGTACACTACATGTACACTACACTCACACTACACATACACTACATGTACAATAAACATACACTACACGTACACTACACATACACTTCACGTACACTACGCATACACTACGCATACACTACACATACACTGCACACACACAACACATACACAACACATACACTACACATACACTACACGTACACTACACACACACTACACATACACTACACATACTACTACACGTACACTACACACACAATACACACACACTACACTTACACTACACGTACACTACACATACACTACACATACACTACACATACAATACACATACAATACACATACACTACACTTACACTACACGTACATAACACATACCCTACACATACACTACACACACATTACACAAACACTACACATACACTACACATACACTACACATACTCTTCACATACACTACACGTACACTACACATACACTACATGTACACTACACGTACACTACACGTACACTACACGTACACTACACGTTCACTACACATACACTACATACACACTACACACACACACTACACATACACTACACATACACTACACGTACACTACACGTACACTAAACATACTACTACACATACACTACACACACACTACACATACACTACACGTACACTACACATACACTACACATACACTACACATACTCTACACGTACATAACACATACACTACACATACACTACACACTCACTACACATACATTACACATACACTACACATACACTACACATACATTACACGTACACTACACATACACTACACACACACTAAACGTACTCTACACATACACTACACGTACACTACACATACTACTACACATACACTACACACACTCTACACATACACAACACATACACTAAACGTACTCTACACATACACTACACGTACACTACACGTACACTACACGTACACTACACATACACTTTACGTACACTACACACACACTACACACACACTACATATACACTACACATACACTACATATACACTTCACATGCACTACACACACACTACACACACACTACACATGCACTGCAGTACACATACACTACACATTCACTACACGTACACTACACATACACTACACGTACACTACACGAACACTACACATACACTACACATACACTACACATACACTACACATGCACTACACATACATTACACATACACTACACATACACTACACATGCACTACACACACACTACACATGCAGTACACATACACTACACATACACTACATATGCACTACACATACACTCCACGTACACCACACACACACTATACACACACTACACATGCACTACACATGCACTACACATACACTTCACATACACTTCACATACACTACACGTGCACTACACACACACTACACATACATTACACTTACACTACACATGCACTACACATACACTACACACACACACTACACGTACACTACACGTACACTACACATACTACTACACATACACTACACACAGACACTACGCATACACTACACATACACTAAACATACACTACACATACTACTACACGTACACTACACATACTACTACACGTACACTACACATACTACTACACGTACACTACACATACACTACACGTACACTACACATACTACTACACGTTCACTACACATACACTACACGTACACTACACACAAACCAAACGTACTCTACACATACACTACAGGTACACTACACATACACTACTCATACTCTACACACACACTACACATATACTACACGTACACTACACATACACTACACATACACTACACACCCACACTACACACACACACTACACATACACTACACATGCAATACACATACACTACACTTACAATACACGTACATAACACATACACTACACACACACTACACATACACTACACACACACTACACACACACTACACATACACTATACATACACAGGCGATGAGTCACAATAACGTGGCTGAAGTATGATGACCAGACCACACACTAGAAATTGAAGAGACGACGACGTTTCGGTCCGTCCTGGACCATTCTCAAGTCGATTGTGATGAGGACAGGTAGGGACAAGAATTAAATAGGCAAGAGAGAGCTGAGGAGGAAAGTCAGGTGTAGGGGATAGTAGTAATGAGAACTGCAGCAGGCCTATTGGCCCATACGAGGCAGCTCCTATTATAACCACCGAAGGAGATGGTAATAGGAATAAGAAGAGGATAGCAAGGGAGCGTAGAAGACAATGAACAGAAAAAGGGAGAAGAGAGAAAGAAAGGGAAAGAGAAAGAAAGAAATGGAAGGGGGAAAGCTTATGTTAAGTCACGTTTGTTAGAAAGATTAGAGCATTTGAGTATATACTGTGAAAGGGAAGAGTCCACAGCAACAAAGCCAGGACTCAAGTTCATGTTGGGTACATTGTTAATAAGAGCCGATTCTACAAGACGGCGTCTGTGTAGAGTAGAGGCAGGAAAGATTATTTTGGAGGAAGACCAATCAATGGGATGTTTAGAATCCCTCACATGGCAGAAGAGAGCATTGTTAGTGTCTGCAGACATAACACTTCTCTTGTGTTCTTTAAGTCTGTCATTCAGTGTACGGCCAGTTTCGCCAAAGTATTGGAGAGGACAAGATGAACAGGAAATAGAGTAGACACCAGCAGCATTAGAAGCAGGAGGAGCAGTGTGAACTAGATTGCTACGAAGTGTGTTAGTTTGTCGAAAGGCGAGTTTAATGTCAAGAGGACGAAAGGTATTGGTAAAAGTTTTGAGTTCAGATATGAAGGGAAGGCATTGTACAGTGCTACTAGTGTTGGAAGCAGGTTTAGGATGAAAGAAATTTCGTTTAGCTTGAGAGTGGGCACAGTTGATGAAATGCAAAGGATAACCAAGGCGAGAGAATGATTTGTAGATAAAGGCAATTTCAGAATCAAGAAACTGAGGGTCGCTGATGCGTAGAGCGCGGAGGAAGAGAGAGACGAGGACACTTTTCTTAACAGAAGGAGGATGGTAGGAAAAGAAGTGAATGTACATGCCACTATGCATGGGTTTACGGTAGACAGAGAAAGAGAACCCAGACACAGAGCTGTGAACATGAACATCAAGAAAAGGAAGGAGGGAATTAGATTCCCACTCAACTTTTAAATGGATAGAAGGAGCCAGATTGTTAAGAGAGGCGAGGAAAGGCTGGAAAAGATTAAGGTCATGAGGCCATAAAGCAAAAATGTCATCAACATAGCGAAGCCAGAGAGAGGGACGAGTATCAATAGAAGGAAGAAGAACAGTTTCGAAGTATTCCATGTAGAAATTAGCAAGAACAGGGGAGAGAGGGGAACCCATAGCGACACCGAAAGTTTGAGTGTAATATTTACCGTTGAAAGAGAAAGAGTTAGATTCAACACAGAGTCTAATGAGATCGAGGAAAACGTCAGTGGGAAGTGGGAGAGGAAGGAGACCCTCTGACGCCTTCTGTCTGAGGAAAGAGAGAACGTCATCGAGCGGAACATTAGTGAACAGAGAGTCGACATCAAGACTAAGCATTTTACAAGAGGGTTGCAGGCGCAGTCTTTCTATGAAGTCCTGAGAGTGACGAAGGTGGGCAGGGGAAAAAGTGCCAAGGTAAGGTGTCAGGGTTTTAGCGAGCCAGGAGGCAAGAGGATAGCTGATAGAGCCCCGTGAAGAAATGATAGGACGAAGAGGAACACCAGGTTTATGAGTCTTAGGAAGACCATAGAAATAAGGAAGAGAAGGGCAGATGACACGGAAACGTTTAATGAGATCAAAGTCAGGAGGGCAAAGACTAGAGAGCTGTCTTAGTTTGCGGTTAAAGGAAGTTTTGAGGCGATCCAAAGGGTGAGAAGTCAGAGGAGCATAAGTGTGAGAGTCAGAGAGCAAGACATCTGCTTTTCGGAGGTAGTCCTCACGGTCAAGGACAACCACCGAATTGCTTCCTGCCTCTTTCTTATAATCTTTCTTATAATATATTATATAATCTATATATAGATTATATAAAATAATCTTTCCTGCCTCTACTCTACACAGACGCCGTCTTGTAGAATCGGCTCTTATTAACAATGTACCCAACATGAACTTGAGTCCTGGCTTTGTTGCTGTGGACTCTTCCCTTTCACAGTATATACTCAAATGCTCTAATCTTTCTAACAAACGTGACTTAACATAAGCTTTCCCCCTTCCATTTCTTTCTTTCTCTTTCCCTTTCTTTCTCTCTTCTCCCTTTTTCTGTTCATTGTCTTCTACGCTCCCTTGCTATCCTCTTCTTATTCCTATTACCATCTCCTTCGGTGGTTATAATAGGAGCTGCCTCGTATGGGCCAATAGGCCTGCTGCAGTTCTCATTACTACTATCCCCTACACCTGACTTTCCTCCTCAGCTCTCTCTTGCCTATTTAATTCTTGTCCCTACCTGTCCTCATCACAATCGACTTGAGAATGGTCCAGGACGGACCGAAACGTCGTCGTCTCTTCAATTTCTAGTGTGTGGTCTGGTCATCACTATACATACACTACACACACACACTAAACGTACTCTACACATACACGACACGTACACTGCACATACTACTTACACATACACTAAATGTACTCTACACATACACTACATGTACACTACACATACACTACACACACACTACACATTCACTACACACACACTAAACGTACTCTACACATACACTACACGTACACTGCACATACTACTACACATACACTAAATGTACTCTACACATACCCTACATGTACACTACACATACACTACACACACACTACACATACACTACACACACACTAAACGTACTCTACACATACACTACACGTACACTACACATACACTACACATGCATTACAGGTACACTACACACACACTATACGTACTCTACACATACACTACACGTACACTACACATACACTACACATGCATTACAGGTAAACTACACACACACTACACATATGCTACACATACACTACACATACACTACACACACACTACGCATACACTACACATACACTACACATGCACTACACAAACACTACACACACACTACACATACACTACACATACACTACACATTCACTACACGTGCACTGCACTACAAATACACTACACATACACTACACATTCACTACACATGCACTGCACTACACATACACTTCAAATGCACTGCACTACACAAACACTACACACACACTACACATACACTACACATACACTACACATACACTACATGTACACCACACATACACTACACATACACTACACATGCACTACACATGCACTGCACTACACCTACACTACACATGCACTGCACTACACACTACACATGCACTACACGTACACTACACATACACTACACGTACACTACACATACACTACACACTTACTACGCATACACTACATGTACACTAAACATACACTACACGTTCACTACACATACACTACACGTACACTACATATACACTACACGTACCCAACACACACACAGTTCACATACTATACACACACTACTCATACACTTCACCTACACTACACACACACTACACGTACACTACACACACACTACACATACACAACACATGCACTGCACAACACTACACATACACTACATGTACACTACACATACACTACATGTACACTACATACACACTTCGCATACACTACACATACACTTCACGTACACTATACGTACACTACACACACACTACACATACACTACACATACACTTCACGAACACTACGCATACACTACACATACACTGCACATACACAACACATACACTACACGTACACTACACACACACTACACATACACTACACATACTACTACACGTACACTACACACACACTACACACACACTACACACACACTAAACGTACTCTACACATGCACTACACGCACACTACACATGCACTACATATACACTACACATGCACTACACATACACTACACGTACACTACACATGCACTACACATACACCACACAAGCACTACACACACACTCCACAAACACTACACGTACACTACACACTCACTACACATACACTACACACACACTACACACACACTACATATACACTACACATACACTACATATACACTACACATGCACTACACAAACACTACACACACACTACACATGCACTGCACTACACATATACTACACATTCACTACACGTACACTACACATACACTACATGTACACTAAACGTACACTACACATACACTACACATGCACTACACATACACTACACATACACTACACATGCACTACACATACATTACACGTACACTACACATACACTACATGTACACTACACACACACTATACACACACTACACATGCACTACACATGCACTTCACATACACTTCACATACGCTACACGTGCACTACACACACACTACACATACACTACACTTACACTACACATGCACTACACATACACTACACACACACACTACACATGCACTACACGTACACTACACACACACACTACACATGCACTACACATGCACTACACATGCACTACACGTACACTACACATACTACTACACATACTACTACACGTACTACTACACATACACTACACACAGACACTACGCATACACTACACATACACTAAACATACACTACACATACTACTACACGTACACTACACATACTACTCCACGTACACTACACATACACTACACGTACACTACACACAAACCAAACGTACTCTACACATACACTACTCGTACACTACCCCTACACTACTCATACTCTACACACACACTTCACATATGCTACACGTACACTTCACATACACTACACATACACTACAGACACACACTACACACACACACAACACATACACTACACATGCAATACACATACACTACGCTTACAATACACGTACATAACACATACACTACACATACACTACACACACACTACACACACACTACACATACACTATACATACACTACACATACACTACACGTACATAACACATACACTACACTCACACACTAAACGTACTCTACACATACACGACACGTACACTGCACATACTACTACACATACACTAAATGTACTCTACACATACACTACATGTACACTACACATACACTACACACACACTAAGCGTACTCTACACATACACTACACGTACACTACATATACACTACACATACACTACAGGTACACTACACACACACTACACATATGCTACACATACACTACACATACACTACACACACACTATGCATACACTACACATACACTACACATGCACTACACAAACACTACACACACACTACACATGCACTACACATTCACTACACATGCACTGCACTATACATACACTACACATGCACTGCACTACACAAACACTACACACACACTAGACATGCACTACACGTACACTACACATATACTACACGTACACTACACATACACTACACATACACTACATGTACACCACACATACACTACATGTACACTACACATACACTACATGTTCACTACACATACACTACACGTACACTACACATACACTACACGTACACTACATATACACTATACACATAGTACACATACACTACTCATACACTTTACATACACTGTAACACCATAAAGGTGTTTGGTTTATTTTTATTTAAAAATATATATAGTTCATGAGTCACAGACAAGTATTTGAGAGGCGCCAGGTTGTCGGGCTGAAGCTCACACCTCTAAGCGTTAATGACTACCAAGTAACCTGAGGTCAGCTATGAGAATTTTAACTTGCTTCCGCTAATCTGATAATTGGCCTTCAAACAAGCCGATGTTTAAGGAGTGGCTTGGTAGAGTGCCTGAGATTATCTACTTGTGGGCGGAGTTAGCTACTAGGTTTCCCAATATATACTCGGAGAGCAGAGCATAGAGAAGAATAGGAGCCAGCAGAGCAGAGGAGAAGACGGCCTAGCCAGGGAGGCTGTCAGCCGGCAGGGCGGGACTGTCTCTGTCAACTACAGACACCCCCCCCCCCTCTCTATCCAGCTATAGGCAGACACTTGGTGAGTTGAACATTAAGGTGACTTGGTCGTGTTTACAAGGGTTGTGTGAGGATCAGGGGCAGTCAAATTGTAGGGTTCTCGAATTCTTGGATAATGACTCACTTTGCATATTAATCTTGAACATTTGGATTGCTTAAATTATGATAATCATGAAAAATATAATTGATGAATATATTATTTAAATTGTCTTTAACTTTGTTCCCTAGAGATTTTGAGTTGAGGTGAGACAGCCACTGCAGTTACTGGTTTCTTGATTTTAATGAATACATGATACAGATAGAACAGACTAATAATGACCTCGTGTTAACATCTTTGAGAATTTGGTGATACAGACAAGTTCCATTCCTTGTCTTGTATGTAATGGTTTAGAATGGATGGTGGCAGCATTTCTTCTTCTACTATCTACTCTTCTTCTCCTACTATCTACTTTTCTACTTCTACCTATCTACTCCTCTCCTTCCAACCCTCTCCAAACTCTCATTTCATCTGACGACCTTCCTCGCACCTCCTACCTCTCTCTCTCACCCCACACCCTCACTAATTACTTTTCATTATTCATCTCTTTCCTTTCGTTTCTCTTATACGTTTGTGACAGTGAAATGTATTCTAGAGTTCTCTAGGGTTTCGGGTAGCTGATCAAGTTACGGCGCCTTGTAGTACCCGTACCTAGGTAGTCAAATACCTAGGTTACAAGGTGTTGAACGAGAGAGGCTGCCGTAGAAACTCTGGGAGTGCTCTAGAATAGTTAGCTAACTGAGGACGGGGTAACGGACTAGGGAGAGCTGTTTCCCCCACCCCCCGTTACAACACTACACACACACTACTCATACACTTCACATACACTACACACACACTACACACACACACTACACACACACTACACGTACACTACACACACACTACACATACACAACACATACACTACATACACTACACGTACACTACATACACTACACGTACACTACACACACACACTACACATGCACTACACATGCACTACACATACACTACACATACACTACACATACACATACACTACAAATACACTACACACACCACACATACACTACAAATACACTACACACACCACACATACACTACACATACACTACACATGCTCTACACACACATTTCACATACACTACACATGCACTACACATACACTACACACACACTACACGTACACTACACACACACTACACATACACAACACATACACTACACAAACACTACACAACACATAAACAACACATACACTACACACACACTACACATACGCAACACATACACTACACTACACGTACACTACACATACACTACACATACACTACACATACGCAACACATACACTACACTACACGTACAATACCCACACACTACACATACACTACACATGCACTACACATACACTACACATGCACTACACATACACTTCACATACACTATACATACACTTCACGTATACTACACGTACACTACAGGTACACTACAGGTTCACTACACATGCACTACACATTCACTACACATGCACTACTCATGCTCTACTCATGTACTACTCATGCACTACTCATGCACTACTCATGCACTACTCATGCACTATACATACACTACACATACACTACACACACACTACACACACACTACACATACACTTCACATACACTACACGTACACTACACACACACACTACACGTACAATACACACACATTAAACGTACTCTACACATACACTACACGTACACATAGTGTACTACACGTACACTACACATACAATACACACACACTAAACGTACTCTACACATACACTACACGTACACTACACGTGCACTACACATGCACTACACACACACTACTCATACACTACACATACACCACACATGCACTACACATACACTTCACATATACTACACGTACACTACACATGCACTACACGTATACAAAACATACACTACACATACACTACACGTACACTACATGTACACTACACGTACACTACACGTACACTACACATGCACTACACATGCACTACACGTACACTAAACATACACTATACGTACACTACACATACACTACACGTACACTATACATACACTACACGTACACTACACGTACACTACACATACACACTAAACACACACTACACGTACACTACACACACACTACACATACACTACGTACACTACACACACACTACACATGCACTACACATACACTTCACATACACTTCACATACACTACACGTACACTACACATACACAACACATACACTACAAATACACTACACACACACTACACATACACTACACATGCACTACACACACATTTCACATACACTACACATGCACTACACATACACTACACACACACTACACGTACACTACACACACACTACACATACACAACACACACTACACATACACAACACATACACTACACATGCACTACACGTACACTACACATACACTACACGTACACTACACGTACACTACACGTACTCTACACGTACACTACACGTACAATACACATACACTACACACACACTACACATACACTACACATACACTACACACACACTTCACACACACTTCACACACACTTCACACACACTACACATACACTACACGTACACTACACACACACACTACACATACACTACACATGCACTACACATACACTACACATAGGGGGAGGGGGCCTCGTAGCCTGGTGGATAGCGTGCAGGACTCGTTATTCTGTGGCGCGGGTTCGATTCCCGCACGAGGCAGAAACAAATGGGCAAAGTTTCTTTCACCGTAAGTGCTCCTGTTACCTAGCAGTAAATAAGTACCTGGGAGTTAGTCAGCTGTCACGGGCTGCTTCCTGGGGTGTGTGTGTGTGGTGTGGGAAAAAAAGTAGTTAGTAACTTAGTAGTTAGTTAGTAAACAGTTGATTGACAGTTAAGAGGCGGGCCGAAAGAGCAAAGCTCAACCCCCGCAAAAACACTACTAGTAAACACAACTAGTAAACACATACACTACAAATACACTACATACACTACACATGCTCTAAACACACTTTTCACATACACTACACGTACACTACACACACACTACACA
This sequence comes from Procambarus clarkii, assembly GCF_040958095.1. Lineage (NCBI taxonomy): Eukaryota > Metazoa > Arthropoda > Malacostraca > Decapoda > Cambaridae > Procambarus > Procambarus clarkii. Next base: position 33,991,961 of record NC_091187.1, read on the forward strand.
TACACAACACATACACTACACATACACTACACAACACATAAACAACACATACACTACACACACTAAACATACATAACACATACACGTACACTACCCATACACTACACATACACTACAGGTACACTACAGGTTCACTACTCATGCACTACTCATACACTATACATACACTACACACACACTACACATACACTTCACATACACTACACGTACACTACACACACACACTACACGTACAATACACACACATTAAACGTACTCTACACATACACTACACGTACACTACACATACAATACACACACACTAAACATACTCTACACATACACTACACGTGCACTACACACACACTACACATGCACTACACGTACACTACACATGCACTACAATGTACACTTCACATACACTACATGTACACTACACATACACAACACATACACTACAAATACACTACACATACACTACACACACATTTCACATACACTACACATGCACTACACATACACTACACGTACACTACACACACACTACACATACACAACACATACACTACACATACACAACACATACACTACACATGCACTACACGTACACTACACATACGTTACACGTACTCGACACGTACACTTACACATACAATACACATACACTACACACTACACATACACTACACACACACTTCACACACACTTCACACACACTACACATACACTACACGTACACTACACACACACACTACACATACACTACACACACACTACACATGTACTACATATGCAATAAACTTACACTACACTTACACTACACGTACACTACACACACACACTACACATACACTATACATACACTATACATACACTACACAGTACACTACATGTACACTACACATACACTTCACATACACTAAACATACACTACACACACACTACATATGCACTAAACGTACACTACACATACACTACATACACACTACACATGCACTACACATGCACTACACATACACTTCACATTCACTTCACATACACTTCACATACACTACACATACACTACACATACACTACACATACACTTCACATGTACTACACATACACTTCACATACACTACACGTGCACTACACACACACTAGACGTACACAACATGTACACTAAACTTACACTCCGCGTACACTACACACACACTACAAATGCACTTCACATACACTTCACATACACTACACAAACACTACACATACACGACACATGCACTACACATACACTTCACAAACACTACACGTGCACTACACACACACACTACACATACACAACACATACACTACACATGCACTACACGTACACTACACATACGTTACACGTACTCGACACGTACACTACACATACAATACACATACACTACACACTACACATACACTACACACACACTTCACACACACTTCACACACACTTCACAAACACTACACGTGCACTACACACACACACTACACATACACAACACTTACACTACACATGCACTACACATACACTACACACACACTACGAACACACTACACGTACACTACACACATACACTACACTTACACTACACATACACTACACGTACACTACACACACACTACACATACACTAAACGTACACTACACATACTACTACACGTACACTACACACACACTACACATACTCTACACATACACTACATGTACACTACACATACACTACACATACTCTACACACACACTACACACACACTACACACTACACTACACGTACACTACACATACACTACACACACACTAAAGTTACTCTACACGTACACTACACATACACTATACATACACTACAGACACACCAAACGTACTCTACACATACACAACACGTACACTACACATACACTACACGTACACTACACACACACTACACAAACACTAAACGTACTCTACACATACACTACAGGTACACTACACACATACTACACATACACTACACGTACACTACACACACACTAAACATACTCTACACATACACTACACACACACTACACATGCACTACACATACACTACACATGCACTACACAAACACTACACACACACACTAAACGTACTCTACACATACACTACACACACACTACACATGCACTACACGTACACTACAAATACACTACACGTACACTACACGTACACTACACATACACTACACGTACACTACATATACACTACATGTACACTACACATACACTACACATACACTACACGTTCACTACACATACACTACACGTACACTACACGTACACTACACATACACTACACATACACTACACGTTCACTACACGTTCACTACACACACACTACACACACTATACACACACATTACACACACACACTACTCATACACTTCACCTACACTACACACACACTACACGTACACTACACACACACTACACGTACACTACACACACAGTACACATACACAATACATACACTACACAAACACTACACACACACTACACATACACTACACATGCACTACTCACATTTCTCGCGGGTCAAGGGAGGTGGTCACGTTGCGCCGCGCTTTTCAATAAGGCTTCATATCTCGGGACATCTGAGGGATACACGGGAAATTCGGTGTTCAGTGATAATACAAAGTGCAACACACCAATTTGAATCTAGAAAACTTATGGATAGTGTCCGATAGTGCATATTAGACAAGATCAGGGGTACGACATCAGTGCCAGGACAAGCACATGGGCCACTGCATGGTCAGAGTGTACACAACTAGATGTGACAGTGAGGATCATAACAAATAGTGAATAGGATAGTGAAGAAGTGATTCTAAACGTGTGGCATTGAACTATATCGGTGCAAAGAGGAATAAGGAGCAGAATACTGGTGATATATAGCGACAAGTTGGAGGGACCTAAGCCTGGCAGCGGCGTGGATGGAGACAGCAGGCCTACACACCACTGTCAACAGTACTTAACACCTGTTTGTGCTGCGGAATGTTTTGAATTGGCGGTAAGGTAAGGCCTCTCACAAAGTCAGTCAGTCAATCGGTGTACAGTGTTATTGCCTTTTAATAGTTAGTCTTGGATATAAGTTAACAAACTGAAACGAATATCAAGGGAAATGTGCGGCTCATGTGGGAACTAGTTTTCTGACATCCAAGTGTGAAAAACACTCCGCTCTAAACCGAGACAACTCTCCCCCCCCCCCTTCTCTCACCCCCACCCCCTCCCACCAGAGCAATAACAGTACACACACTGCCTCCCAACCATATGGTCCACGTATAACAGTCCCACTCTAATCCCCCCACACACCCTCGCCATCCCCTCCCTCTCTCCCACCTCCCCCCCCCCCTTCAATACACACTCACACTCCTATCTCTCTCCTCCCCCTCTCTCTCTCTCTCTCTCTCTCTATCTATCTCTCTATCTCTCTCTCTCTCCCCACTCTCTCTTTCTCTCTCTCTCTCTCTCTCTCTCTCTCTCTCTCTCTCTCTCTCTCTCTCTCTCTCTCTCTCTCTCTCTCTCTCTCTCTCTCTCTCTCTCTCTCTCTCTCTCTCTCTCTCTCTCTCTCTCTCTCTCTCTCTCTCTCTCTCTCTCTCTCTCTCTCTCTCTCTCTCTCTCTCTCTTCTCTCTCTCTCTCTCTCTCTCTCTCTCTCTCTCTCTCTCTCTCTCTCTCTCTCTCTCTCTCTCTCTCTCTCTCTCTCTCTTTCTATATATATATATATATATATATATATATATATTATATATATATATATATATATATATATATATATATATATATATATACATATATATATATAATCCCATAGGGAAGACATGGAAGCTCGAACTCGGGGGGACAAACGCAAGATGACAATCGCGACTGGAACAAATTCAGAGGATGGGGTGGAACAGGAAGCCTGAATGAAGGGAGTATTCCAGCAAATGTGGGATGAATTCAGTGAAGAACTGAGGGTAATGAGGGAGACAGTTGCCAACCTGCAGGATGAACTAAGGGCAGCAAAGGAGGAGATAAGAAGCCTGAAGGAGACTTCTCCACAATACCAGACACAAACCGTGCCTCAGGGAGACAGGAATGCTACTGTGGAGGGGACCTCCACACCTCAGCTCTCATTTGCTGAAATACTTAAAACGAGCCCTGAAGCTAGGTCCTGCAGTTAAAGAAGTTGCCATGGAAGTGGCCTCCTCTCAGGAAGCAGCTAGATGTACTAGCTGGCTGATTATAGAGAAAAAGAGCAGTAGTAGGAGCAGGCATTAAAGAGCAAACAGGGACCAGACCAAAGGAGCGGAGAGACAAGGACAAAAACATGGTTAAAGGGATTCTTAAAGAGGTAAGGATGGAGGGAGCTGAACAAAATGTTGAGAAGGTTTTCAGGCTTGGAAAGTACAACAAGGACAGAGACCGAATGATAAAGGTGGTATTCATGAGCGAAATCACGGAAGAGGAACTGTTAGAAAGGAAGTGCTGTCTAGCAAATGTACAGAAGTTCAAAAGAGTATTCCTGCAGAGGGATATGACAAGGGAAGAGAGAAAGCAGGCAGCAGACGCGAGGAAGGAGCGCAGGGAGAGAGAAAGGAATCAGGGAGCCACAACCCCGATCCCTGCAATCTCAGGGGGGAATGGGGAACCCTCCTCAAACAGTGCACTAGCCACAGGGAGTGCGGCACCACCCCCACATTCTACCCAACAGACAACCTACCTGCCCCAACCCCTGTCAGCCCCCCACTAAGTACCCACCTAAGGCACCCTCCCCCCACCCACCCCTCTCCTCCCACTCACCCCCCTCCTCCCACTCCCCCCCTCCCCCCAGGACTTCCCTTCTCCCCCATCCCCCAAGCCCTCCCTTCTCCCACATGCCCTCCCGTCTCTCCCACCCACAAGCCCTCCGTTCTCCCCTGCCCCCCCCCCCACTCTCCCCACCCCACCTAAGCCTTCCCCTCTCCACCACACCCCAAAACCCCTCCCCTCTTCCTCATCCACCTCAGCCTTCCCTTTCCCCCCATGTCCCCCAAGCCCTCTCCCCTTTACTGCCCCCCCAAACCCCCCCTTCTCCCCCATCCCCCCAAACCGCCTCCTCTCACCCCCCTCAACCCTCCCCCTTTCACCCCCTCCAACCCTCACCCTCTCACCCACTCCCCCTACCCTCCCCCTCCCCCCACCCCCCAAGCCCTTCCTCTTCCACCAGTCTCCCCATACCAGATCCTCCCAGCTCCCGCACACCCCAGACCCCACAGGTCCTGCCCAGAGGAGAAGCAGAAGAGAGTCAGTTTCAGGGCAATGTACTCGAACATAGATGGGATCACAAACAAGGCAAGTGAACTAAGGGAAAGAGCACAAGAAGTGAACCCAGATTTAATCTGGGACTCACTGAAACAAAACTCTCTGGAATCATAACGAATGCAGTGTTTCCCCAGGAGTACACAGTAATAAGGAAAGAGAGGGAAGGTAGGGGAGGAGGCGGAGTGACCCTACTAATGAGAAAGGAATGGAATTTTAAGGAGATGGATATCCCGGGCTGTGAGGGTTTCAGAGACTACATAGCAGGCATCATGACAATGGGAGGACCAAGGATAGTAGTAGCAGTAATATATAACCCTCCACCAAATGACACAAGACCCAGTCAAGAGTACGAAAACAACAACATGGCAGTTAACACTATAATTGAGAGGGCAGCCTCTGCTGCCTGTAGAAATAGATCCCACCTGCTCATCATGGGGGACTTCAATCACGGAAGGATTGATTGGGAGAACAAGAAACCGCATGGAGGCGAGGATACGTGGAGAGCCAAACTACTGGAGGTGGTGACTAGAAACTTTTTAACCCAGCATGTCAGAGAAACCACAAGGATGAGAGGAAATGACGAACCAGCGAGACTCGACCTGGTCTTCATTCTGAACGACTCTGACATAAGAGAAATCGGTTTTGAGGAATGAGTGACCACAGTGTATTGATGTTTGAGTACCTGATTGAAGAAGGGTTATTGAACTCGAGGAGGGATACCGAAACCAAAAGGTTAGCATACCGAGAGGGAAACTATGAGGAGATAAGAAAATTCCTAACAGATATAGCATGGGGAACAGAGCTCAGGGAAAAGACGGCCCAAGATATGATGGACTACATCACGCAAAAATGCAAGGACGCAGCAAACAAGTTTGTCCCAGCTCAAAAGGAAAACAGTGAAATGAAGATGAGAAACCCATGGTTTAATCAGAGATGTAGGCTAGCTAAGCAGCAAAGTAAAAGGGCATGGAGAAACTATAGGAATAACAGGACACTGGAGAGCAGATAAAGATACCAGAATGCCAGGAATGAATATGTCAGGATGAGAAGAGAGGCAGAAAGACAATACGAAAATGACATCGCAAGCAAGGCAAAGACTCAGCCTAAATTGCTGCATAGCCACATCAGGAGAAAAACAACAGTAAAGGAACAGGTTATAAAATTAAGGATAGGGGCAGAAGGATTCACTACAAACGACAAGAAAGTGTGTGAGGAACTGAATAAGAAGTTCCAAGAGGTCTTCACCTTATAGCAAGGAGAAATCCCAGAGATAAGAGAGAGAATAGCTAACCAGGAACCACTGGAAGAGTTTGAGATTACCAGCGGGGAAGTAAGGAAGTGTTTACTAGAGTTGGATGTGACAAAGGCTATAGGCCCAAATGGAATCTCCCCTTGGATACTAAAGGAAGGAGCAGAAGAACTGTGCCTCCCACTCTCCATAGTGTATTACAAATCACTGCAACAGGGGAACTGCCAGAAACTTGGAAAGCAGCTAACGTAGTCCCGATATAAAAGAAAGTGGATAGACAGGAGGCACTGAATTACAGGTCAGTGTCCCTAAACTGCATACCATGCAAGCTGATGGAGAAGATTGTGCGAAGAAAGCTAGTGGAGCACCTGGAGTGAAAGAACTTTGTAACACAGCATCAACATGGATTCAGGGATGGCAGGTCCTGCCTCACAGGGTTACTCGAATTCTACGACTAGGCAACAAAAATAAGGCAAGAAAGAGAAGGGTGGGCAGACTGCATATTTTTGGATTGTCAGAAAGCCTTTGATACAGTGCCACACAAGAGGCTAGTGAAAAAGCTGGAGATGCAGGCTGGAGTGAAAGCGAAGGTACTCCGTTGGATACAGGAGTACCTAAGCAACAGGAGATAACGAGTCAGTGTGAGGGGTGAGGTCTCAGATTGGCGAGACGTTACGAGTGGAGTCCCGCAGGGGTCAGTCCTTGGACCTATACTGTTTCTGATATATGTAAATGATCTCCCAGAGGGTATAGAATCGTTTCTCTCAATGTTTGCCGATGATGCAAAAATTATGAGGAGGATTGAAGGACGATAGTAGGAGGCTACAAGATGACCTAGACAGACTGAGTGAATGGTCCAGCTAATGGCTGTTGAAGTTCAACCCGAGTAAATGCAAAGTAATGAAACTAGGCAGTGGAAATAGGAGGCCAGACACAGGATACAGAATAGGTGAAGTACTTAAGGAAACGAACAGAGAGAAAGATCTAGGAGTTGATATCACACCAAACCTGTCTCCTGAAGCCCACATAAAAAGAATAACGTCTGCGGCATATGCGAGGCTGGCTAACATCAGAACAGCGTTCAGGAACCTGTGTAAGGAATCATTCAGAATCTTGTACACCACATATGTAAGACCAATCCTGGAGTATGCGGCCCCAGCATGGAGCCCGTACCTTGTCAAGCACAAGACGAAGCTGGAAAAAGTCCAAAGGTATGAAGGGAGCCGGTCGGCCAAGCGGACAGCACGCTGGACTTGTGATCCTGTGGTCCTGGGTTCGATCCCAGGCGCCGGCGAGAAACATTGGGCAGAGTTTCTTTCACCCTATGCCCCTGTTACCTAGCAGTAAAATAGATACCTGGGTGTTAGTCAGCTGTCCCGGGCTGCTTCCTGGGGGTGGAGGCCTGGTCGAGGACCGGGCCGCGGGGACACTAAAGCCCCGAAATCATCTCAAGATAACCTCAAGATAAGATGCCACTAGACTCTCAGCAAACAATTTTAGGTTGCCACAACATATCTGGAAAGTATTTGAAAGTATTGGAAACGTTTGTTTTATCGTATCAGATACGATATTGTGTGTGGACTTAAATAGGTTTCCAAAACTTATAACCAAGACATATGTATCTAACACTAATTTGAGATGTTGTGGCAACTTTACACTCCTAACATGAGTCATTCATAATCCATTCATATACCAATATGAATCTCTTATGAAAGGTTTGAGCCAATAATCTGAACCCTTTTCACATCTTTGTGTTTAAAGTTAAATTTCTTGAAATTAAATTATATTTTATATTATATTATTTTTATTATATTTTATATTATATTATTATTTTCAATTTAAATATTAAAACCAATTTAAGGGTAAAAAAAATCTAATAATTTATATTTCTTTTATTATTTACTAACAATTATAATTATTTACTAACGGAGAGAGGGGAGGCTGTACGGCGGAGAGTGGCGGCTGTGGCGGACAGTGGCGGCGGTGGCGGATAGTGGCGGCGGGCGGACAGTGGCGGCGGGCGGACAGTGGCGGCGGCGGGCGGACAGTGGCGGCGGGCGGACAGTGGCGGCGGTGGCGGATAGTGGCGGCGGGCGGACAGTGGCGGCGGCGGGCGGACAGTGGCGGCGGCGGGCGGACAGTGGCGGCGGCGGGCGGACAGTGGCGGCGGCGGGCGGACAGTGGCGGCGGTGGCGGATAGTGGCGGCGGGCGGACAGTGGCGGCGGTGGCGGATTGTGGCGGCGGGCGGACAGTGGCGGCGGGCGGACAGTGGCGGATAGTGGCGGCGGGCGGACCGTGGCGGCTTTGGCGGCGGTGGTGGACAGTGGCGGCGGGCGGACAGTGGCGGCGGCGGGCGGACAGTGGCGGCGGCGGGCGGACAGTGGCGGCGGCGGGCGGACAGTGGCGGCGGCGGCGGGCAGACAGTGGCGGCGGCGGGCGGACAGTGGAGGCGGCGGGCGGACAGTGGTGGCGGTGGGCGGACAGTGGTGGCGGTGGCAGACAGTGGTGGCGGTGGCGGACAGTGGCGGCGGTGGCGGACAGTGACGGCGGTGGCGGACAGTGGCGGACACTGGCGGCTGTGTCTGGCGGTGGTGGCGGGCGGTGGCGGGTGGCGGCGTCTGTGATGAGTGGTGGCGGCTGGCGGTGGTGGGTGGTGGTGGCGGCGGTGGTGGTGGGTGGTGGTGGCGGCGGCGGCTGGTGGTGGTGGGTGGTGGCGGCGGTGGTGGTGGGTGGTGGTTTTGGCGGTGGTGGTGGGTGGTGGTGGCGGCGGCTGGTGGTGGTGGGTGGTGGCGGCGGTGGTGGTGGGTGGTGGTGGCGGCGGCGGCTGGTGGTGGTGGGTGGTGGCGGCGGGTGGTGGGTGGCGGCGGCTGGTGGTGGTGGGTGGTGGCGGCGGGTGGTGGCGGCTGTGGTGGGTGGTGGCGGGCGGTGGCGGGCGGTGGCGGGCGGCGGCGGCTGTGGTGGGTGGTGACGATCGGCGGTGGGGGGGGGCTGGTGGCGGCTGGCGGTGGCGGCTTGCGGTGGCGACTGTGGCAACGGGCGGTGACGGCTGATAGCGGGCGGTGGTGGCGGCTGGTGGCAGGTGGTGGTGGCGGTGGTGGCGGCTGGTGGTGGCGGCTGGTGGTGGTGGCAGCTGGTGGCGGTGATGGCGGCTGGTGGTGGTGGCAGCTGGTGGCGGTGATGGCGGCTGGTGGTGGTGGTGGTGGCGGCTGGTGGTGTTGGCAGCTGGTGGCGGCTGGTGGTGGTGGTGGTGGTGATGGCGGCTGGTGGCGGGCGGTGGCGGGCGGTGGCGGCTTGTGGCGGCTGGTGGTGGCGGCGGTGGTGGGTGGTGGTGGTGGTGGGTGGTGGTGGCGGCTGTGGTGGGTGGTGGCGGTGGTGTCGGCGGCGGCTGTGGTGGGTGGTGGCGGCGGCGGCGGTGATGGGTGGTGGCGGCGGCGGTGGTGGTGGGTGGTGGTGGCGGCGGCGGTGATGGGTGGTGGCGGCGGTGGTGGTGGGTGGTGGTGGCGGCGGCGGCGGCTGGTGGTGGTGGGTGGTGGTGGTGGGTGGTGGCGGCGGGTGGCGGTGGTGGGTGGCGGGTGGCGGCTGGTGGTGGGTGGTGGCGGCGGGTGGTGAATGGCGGTGGTGGGTGGCGGTGGCTGGTGGTGGCTGGTGGTGGGTGGTGGCGGCGGGTGGTGAGTGGCGGTGGTGGGTGGCGGTGGCGGGTGGCGGCTGGTGGCGGGTGGTGGCGGGTGGCGGCTGGTGGTGGGTGGTGGTGGGTGGCGGCTGGTGGTGGGTGGCGGGTGGCGGCGGGTGGTGGGTGGTGGCGGCGGGTGGTGAGTGGCGGTGGTGGGTGGCGGTGGGTGGTGGTGGGTGGTGGCGGGTGGCGGCTGGTGGTGGGTGGTGGCGGGTGGCGGCTGGTGGTGGGTGGTGGCGGGTGGCGGCTGGTGGTGGGTGGCGGCTGGTGGTGGGTGGCGGGTGGCGGCGGGTGGCGGCTGGTGGTGGGTGGCGGGTGGCGGCTGGTGGTGGGTGGCGGGTGGCGGCGGGTGGCGGCTGGTGGTGGGTGGCGGGTGGCGGCTGGTGGTGGGTGGTGGCAGGTGGCGGCTGGTGGCTAGTGGTGGGTGGTGGCGGGTGGCGGCTGGCGGCTGGTGGTGGGTGGTGGCGGGTGGCGGCGGGTGGCGGCTGGTGGTGGGTGGCGGCTGGTGGTGGGTGGCGGGTGGCGGCGGGTGGCGGCGGGTGGCGGCCAGCTGGGACACACCCTTCACCACTGAAGGTCTGAGCTCAACTAACCATATGTCTCTCTCACCCACCCGAACAGTGTTGCCAGCTCGCGCTCTCAAAATGTTTCCTTCAAAGATTGTATATTATCTTTGAACAACAAGTTTGATTATCAAGGAAATAATGCATATATTATTGTCACATTAATACTGTGCAATATCTTATTACATTCCTGCTAAATAATTATAATATGAAACAGGACAAAAAATCCAACATATATATAAAAACCAACATTAGAGATCACGAGGCCTAGGCCTCGCCTGTGACCACACATCCTGCCTCCCTGGCCTGCTACTCTCTCACACCTCACACTCTTAACTCTCTCATAATCACTCTCACTCTCTTACTCTGTCACTCTTACTCTCTGTCACTCTTACTCTCTGTCACTCTTACTCTGTCACTCTTACTCTCTGTCACTCTTACTCTCTGTCACTCTTACTCTCTGTCACTCTTACTCTGTCACTCTTACTCTGTCACTCTTACTCTCTGTCACTCTTACTCTCTGTCACTCTTACTCTCTGTCACTCTTACTCTCTGTCACTCTTACTCTGTCACTCTTACTCTCTGTCACTCTTACTCTGTCACTCTTACTCTGTCACTCTTACTCTCTGTCACTCTTACTCTCTGTCACTCTTACTCTGTCACTCTTACTCTCTGTCACTCTTACTCTCTGTCACTCTTACTCTCTGTCACTCTTACTCTGTCACTCTTACTCTGTCACTCTTACTCTCTGTCACTCTTACTCTCTGTCACTCTTACTCTCTGTCACTCTTACTCTGTCACTCTTACTCTCTGTCACTCTTACTCTGTCACTCTTACTCTCTGTCACTCTTACTCTCTGTCACTCTTACTCGCTGTCACTCTTACTCGCTGTCACTCTTACTCTCTGTCACTCTTACTCTGTCACTCTTACTCTGACACTCTTACACTCTGTCACTCTTACTCTGTCACTCTTACTCTCTGTCACTCTTACTCTGTCACTCTTACTCTCTGTCACTCTTACTCTGTCACTCTTACTCTGTCACTCTTACTCTCTGTCACTCTTACTCTCTGTCACTCTTACTCTGTCACTCTTACTCTCTGTCACTCTTACTCTCTGTCACTCTTATTCTCTGTCACTCTTACTCTGTCACTCTTACTCTGTCATTCTTACTCACTCTCTCACTCTTACTCTCATACTCTTACTCTCAATTACTCTTACTCTCAATCACTCTTACTCCCAATCACTCTTACTCTCAATCACTCCTACTCTCAATCACTCTTACTCTCAATCACTCTTACTCTCATTCTTACTCTTACTCACTCTTACTCTCAATCACTCTTATTCTCATTCTTACTCCTACTCCCAATCACTCTTACTCCCAATCACTCTTACTCTCAATCACTCTTACTCCCAATCACTCTTACTCTCAATCACTCTTACTCTCAATCACTCTTACTCTCAATCACTCTTACTCTCATTCTTACTCTTACTCACTCTTACTCTCAATCACTCTTATTCTCATTCTTACTCCTACTCCCAATCACTCTTACTCCCAATCACTCTTACTCTCAATCACTCTTACTCCCAATCACTCTTACTCTCAATCACTCTTACTCTCAATCACTTTTACTCTCAATCACTCTTACTCTCAATCACTCTTACTCTCACTAACTCTCAATCACTCTTACTCTCACTCTAACTCTCAATCACTCTTACGCACTATTACTCACTCTTTCTCTCAGTCATCCTTACTCACTCTCATACTCACTCTTACTCTATCACTCTTACTCTCTGTCACTCTTACTCTCTGTCACTCTTACTCTGTCACTCTTACTCTCTGTCACTCTTACTCTCTGTCACTCTTACTCTGTCACTCTTACTCTCTGTCACTCTTACTCTCTGTCACTCTTACTCTCTATCACTCTTACTCTGTCATTCTTACTCTGTCACTCTTACTCACTCTCAGTCACCCTTACCCATTCATACTCACTCTCTCACTCTTACTCTCATACTCTTACTCTCAATTACTCTTACTCTCGATCACTCTTACTCCCAATCACTCCTACTCCCAATCACTCCTACTCTCAATCACTCCTACTCTCATTCTTACTCTTACTCCCAAAAACTCTTACTCTCAATCACTCTTATTCTCATTCTTACTCTTACTCTCACTCTTACTCTTACTCCCAATCACTCTTACTCCCAATCACTCTTACTCTCAATCACTCTTACTCTCAATCACTCTTACTCTCAATCACTCTTACTCTCATTCTTACTCCCAATCACTCTTACTCCCAATCACTCTTACTCTCAATCACTCTTACTCTCAATCACTCTTACTCTCATTCTTACTCTTACTCACTTACTCTCAATCACTCTTATTCTCATTCTTACTCCTACTCTCACTCTAACTCTTACTCCCAATCACTCTTACTCCCAATCACTCTTACTCTCAATCACTCTTACTCCCAATTACTCTTACTCTCAATCACTCTTACTCTCAATCACTCTTACTCTCAATCACTCTTACTCTCAATCACTCTTACTCTCACTAACTCTCAATCACTCTTACTCTCACTCTAACTCTCAATCACTCTTACTCTCATACTCACCCTTACTCTCAATCACTTTACTCTCACTCTTACTCATTCTGTCACCCTTACTCTCACTCTTACTCACTCTCAGTCACTCTTACTTATACTCACTCTTACTCACACTTACACACTCTCTGGCACTCTCACTCACCTTCAGTCACTCTTACTCACTCTTACCCACTCTCGCTCACTCTTACTCACTCTAGTTAATAAGAACACGCCAATATAAGACAACAAAACGTTTTCAGATTCTTTCTCACCACTTTCCAGCAACTTTTATAATTTATATAAATTATCTTAGGGAATAATACATAAATTATATATTTAAACATGATATTAGTGTTTAGTGGAATGCATAAGGAGTCAAATTGTGTTAAAAAGAGCGATTTTTAGAAAATTTGGAAAACTACTTTTTTCTGTTCATATTATAACTAAATGGATTTTAAAGGTTTCACTCAGCCAATATATATCATTCACAATTTATTAATGAATTTTACAAAAAAACACCATAAATTTTATATTTAAACATGTAAAAACTATTTGTTTTACATTTGGAAGAAAATAATTGTAGAAAAACAATTTATAATTAAACTTTTGTGTTTGGATTTTTTGAGTAAAAGTTTCTCAAAGGCTCTCCTGCACCATTCTCAATGCAAATCATTCCCACACCTATGGGAAGAGATAGGCGAACGTTGTGTAGATGATTTGTGTTTGCTGGGCTAGTCCCAGAACTAAGAGGCATGAGTTACGAGGAAAGGCTGCGGAAAATGCACCTTACGACACTGGAAGACAGAGGAGTAAGGGGAGACATGATCACCCACCCCCCACGACATGATCACGTGGGGGGTGGTGGGCCGGGGCTACCGGGGTTCGAATCCTGGCAAGGTCGCCAGTTCTCTGTCACGTGGGGGGTGGTGGGCCGGGGCTCTGCTAGCACTCGGCTGCTAGGGGCTCAAAAGGCCGAATACTCAGCCCCTCCGACTCCCGGGATTCACCGGAGTCTCCTTGGTCACACAGGAGAGGACCAACAATGCCCACCTCCGCAGGTCTTTGCTTCCACCACAAAAGGGGGTGCCACTGATTCACCCTGGAAGCCCTCCAGTCAAACACGGGGAAACTGCTGTTAACAGTTCCGGCCTAGACCCATGGAGGAGTGAAGGAAGACTCAGGCTTACCTTATAACCATAACCTCCCTGAGTCTTGCCTGCCAGACAAAAAAGGTTGCAGGAACTCCTTTCCCGCCTGTCCTCTCTATCTTCTTCTTAGCAACTTCGCCAGCTGGGTTATTATACCTGCACCCCAGCAATGCAGTTCAGTGGGTGTATTATATATTGTTTGTAGCCAGAAGATTGCTACTCCCATAGATCTGCTACTAGACTGTTGGCCCAGGGTACTCTCCCAGGAAGGTCTGTGTGGCTTTACCTCTCTCTAGCCACTACGTTAATAGTTGCCACCATTCAGGCACTGATACTGATCGGATGGCTAAGGGTACACTTTTATGTAAGTCTATGCTGTCTTTACCACTCTCCAGGCAATAAGAACTGCTATGGAGAACGTAGTGTTCCCCAGGTGGTACTATGATAACCTTCGTATATGCTCATAGAGAAATATCATAAATGGAGGCACACTTAAACACAGTGATAAAATGTGCGAATTTACTGATGCAAATTACATGAACACACACACAATCACAAGTAATACATGAATATGGAAATATGGATACTAAGTCTGGAGATCGTCAGCCTCTTCTTCCACGACCTCCAACACTTCTTCAACTAGGCAGAAAGACAGGAGTCCCACACTCTCACAGGAGGGCCTCTTCACCACGTCGGCGCCTCTTCTTCACTGTCCTGCCATCCATACACACTGTCCTCTCTGACAGTCCTGGACACAAGCTGCCTTGCAGCCTATTCTACTATTAAAGTATTAAAGTCCTGCTGCCACATACATAAATAAATATTGTGGCCTAACTAGCCTACTCACACAAGGGGTAATGGGAGGGAAAATGATCTACCTTACATTCCTGGCTCACGAAGCCTGTCCCTCGATGGTGTGAGGTTCCCACGCTTCCTTGGGTCGATCCTTGACGATCCAGGACGTTCCACAGGTCCTCAGGTGTCGCGGAGCCTTCGCGTCGTCGCCGTTCCAATCCCTGAGATTCAGCTGCCCCAATCCTGGTTCATCGATGGGCGCTGAGCTAATCACTATTTTTCCCACACTCGCCCCTTCCACAAGGCGTTGCTCCTTGTCCTAGGCACGGTGTCGTCCTTCCAAGACCCTCAGTGGATGTGACCCGGTCACAGCTCGGCTTGCCCGCCACACCTTTTCTGACCCTCAACGTCCAACGTCGCCGCCCTGCGTCGTCGCCGAATATTTTCCAAGTTTGGCCCTCTTTCGCTCAATAAACTTGGTTCCTTTTGCTTCCTAGAAGCGCGGGGTCTCCAATATATCCGATGGGCTGCAATAGCCAGCACTAATCCACCAAGAAAGGCTTGTAGAGCCTCTAATCCTGGAGAGCAGACCGAGGTGCGTCCTGTCGCTTCCAAGGTCGGGTCACTTCTGACGTCGGCGCCGCCCAGGGCACTCGGTGATGTCATGGCGGGCCCTGATTTGTCGCCCGCGACCTAAGTCGGCCAATCCGCGATCGGATAGTGTCCCTTCCAAAAGGTCATATCTGCATTAGGGGATACTCTTTCATTTTTTAACAGGGCGCGAATTTCCCTTTATTTACAACTTATAATGTAACTTCCTTCCCTTTACTGGCAGTCGGTCTGGTCGCCACATATATCATTAGACTCCCTGAACCTCAGAGAATCAGTAGGGAGAGCTGATATGACTCTTAAAGCAGGCAAACGAAAGAGATAGGAGAGGGCACCGTAACACAACGTACAAAATCCTCGGAGGAATCGACCGCGTAAACAAGGATGAACTATTCAACACTGGTGGGACACGAACAAGGGGACACAGGTGGAAGCTGAGTACCCACATGAGCCACAGAGCTGTATTCATTCACGTTCACGGAGTATTGCAATCTCACGTTCTTGTTCTTCCTTCCTCAAGGCAGCCTCACGTTCTTGTTCTTCCTTTCGTATGGCAGCTGCTCGTTCTTGTTGCTCGAGGGCTTCTCTTTGCATGGCAGCTGCTTCCCTTTGCTGCTCGTGTTCAATCTTGGCCAGCTCTATTTTGAGTTTCATCGTTGCCAAATCAGTTTTATCTGCAATAAAGTAAGTTTCGTGAGTTTCAGAGTCTATCTTACCTTGCTCTAAGAAATGATCCAGTAACAGGTTGTGTATCTCATTTTTGTTGGCTTGGTAGGGAACTTCTAGTTGATACTCATGTGCAAGAGTGTGTAATTCAGCCCTCTTGGCACGACATAAAGTCCCTATTTCACCTGCTGGATCTGCACGGAAAGCTTGGAGACGAAACATGGTGAAATTAGCAAATAAATGCACAACGAATATACCGTTGTGATATAGTGAATGTCAGAAACAGGACAACGTGGCAACTGGTACCTATCCTGTGGAACCTTTAACAATTAAAGTTAATTACAAGATGTTAAATGATTAATTAAATCAAGGTCGCAGGAAATCTTGTACCCGGTACTCATGTAAGAGGATAAGGGCAAGAAAATCCTACTAAACAAGCGAAACTGAGTTTCTAAAACAAATGAAACAGTTAATTGCCTCAAAAGTAAAATTGGTAGTCCAAGAATGTAGGCATACCTTGCCGAGTCTCTATAGGACATAAGGAAGTTTTTCCCACTGAATTTAATATGATACTTACAGAATTAGCGAACTTTTGTGCTCTGAAAAGTAAGCTAATTCCCTACCGTTGTATGTATCATCATCTCTGACGGACGTGTAGGGGTGCGAGGTGTCAACTGGTGACGAGAACTGCTGCTGAGGTCCCAATTCAGCAACTAAAGTTCGTACTAGAGGAACTATGGCCCTCTTTGTCCTCCTACTGTCAGATTGCAGAAGATTAGGTGCACTTGACCCGGGGGCAGACCACAGTACCAGGTACCAATATGATGATCTGTCGAAAATATGAGAAATATCCTAGGGACAAAAGATGGTAAACACGAGTAATAACACGGAGGGAGAGATGACCAATTAAGAGAATGACTGAGGCCTACAGTCACCACGTAATCCAAAGTTGTCTCACCTTCACCATATGCTACTATCGGAATGCACAATACACACAGCACCATATAAAAATAAAATTGAATGTGAAAAATAGTAAAAAGCTACGTTACCAAATCCAAATACGCTTACCATAAATTACTACTTGACACCAGTACCTGAGTGAAGCTCCTAGGGCAGGCCCCCACTTTATGTGACGGTAAAGCGTTGGTGTTCGGCTGTTTCAAAAGCTAGGGGCAGGGCCTCGTCACATTAAAGAAAAAAAAAGAGAAAAGCTGGAACTTTCGTCTGTGGTAAGGTAATGGGAAGACACACAAAACACAAGTAAATTTAACAATGAAATTTTAATTACGTTAGAAAAGCAAGACATGAATAAAATTAAGTATAAAATATACAAGACAAGTCAACAAACAAAATAATAAGAATAATCACTGGCAAATGAAAAGTTACGTTAAGACAAGTAAGTTATAGCAAAATAAATAATAATGATGCCGGAATATTGGCTTCGAGCTGCCACCTCCCTTAGTACACGAAAGCCAAGGCTTAGTCTACCAATGAGAGATGTCAACTGCAAGGAGAACTGGGATATTCTGACGACTCTGGGCCACTGCAGCCCAGACATCAACTTGTGGCGGAGGGTGGAGGGCAGGTGCGACGGGACACCAGCCAATCAGCGACAGGCAGGCAATGGACAAGCAGTTTGCCGGTTTACGGTGGCGGTGGCGAGCAGGTGTGCCGGTGTGCTGGATACATTTTGCTCTCTGGGCAAAACGTTTTGGAGATACTTGCTGGATATATCTTCTATATTATCTGTTGTTGTTACGTACTTTGAAGGGAAGAGCAGGCTCAATCTCTCTTGAAAGAGATTATCGTCACACAATTTATTCAATTATTAAATTAATGAAATCAATTACGAAGGACCACCCACTTTTAAGAAAAGAGGGAAATAAAAAGTGATCATTAGAAACACAAGGAAGAACCAGTGTCTATGGCTAAATATTAGGAAGCATAATCACTTAAATAATTAATGGGCTGTATAGATAATTAACTTAATCAAAGCCTCAAACACCTACATTGGGGGGGTATTGCTAGAACTTCATATACGTCTAGTAACTAGTGTGGTTCGTGCACCAGTTCATTGTGTAATAACTAATCTTATGACCAAATTAAAGAAATCTATAGAAGATTATCACCAGTAATTATAAAGATCATTAGCATCAGAAATTAATCATTCAAATAAACACAGATTATCTCCAGTGTACATGATTAGTATCCGATTAGATAAAATGATGTAGAAATAATGAAATTTAGAGTAAATAAATGAGTACAAAAAGTCTTAGCTTTAAGACGATTTCAATGACATCATTCACGCCTCATCCTCGTGATCTCCGGAATTCCTCGTAGAAACACTTGGAGGTGAATAACACGAAGTTAGGTAACAGCTCGTTGACTCCTCACATGCGAGCTGTAATTTAAGGGATATTAAGTAGCATTGAACTAGGCTACTTAAATTTCTATATTCATGAAAATGGAAAATAAATTTGATATGGTACTAACGTTGGATTTGTTATGGTCACTCAATATAACGACAAGCTGCCCCAACATATACAATCTCTAATGATGCATCAAAAGGGAATTATATACTTAGCTAAGGGTACAAATTATGTTGAAGCTTGCCGATACCGCGTCTCAAGCTCAAACTCCCGCAATGTCGTACACGTGGTTGATAGCTTGGCTTGAATATCGACGCGTTATTAGTTGGCTGGTCACTGCAGATCACGTAGAACAATATTAACTCATTCTGTGTTGAGTACCAGGGTAATTCTTGCTGATAATCTTAACGTCACTTGTCTCAGACTCTGACGCCACGACCTTGTAGCTCAATTCCGCAACACAAGACTTCCGCGCCACACACCATGGCGTCTCCATCCACAATGGCTTCTCCCTCCTCTCAAACCCGCGTCCCGCATTTGCCACAGAAATTATTTATCACGAATAATATTATTTCGCGCAATTGTGGTTGAAATACTTTAATAAAGACTGGGTGGTGATTCTAGGGATTTAAATATTATTACTTTCTCGTTTTATGGTAGTAAACAAGAAATGGAGAAGATTTTAGTTTTTCTCCATGGCATTCACGCGTGACGGTAAAATTATTACTTGATAACAATTGTAACTAAAACTCTCGATTTAGAGTTATTTTGTAGTTATGTTATCCATAAATAACTATCACACGGAATATTGATGATTTTAGAGAATCACATTCAATTCTCTAACACACTGGATATAAATGTGTTTAACTAGATAAAATCTAATGCAATACTGGTGCTTGGTTTCGTAAGAATTCCAGTATCCATATGCAGATATAATAGTTAGTTCATGTGAACAGTACTGTTAGTATGTTTTAGTAACTACAGTAATTAGTATATTTAATACTAATTTATAATAATACAATAGTATTGTATTAGTGTTGGAAATTTCCAACAACACACACACTACACACACACATTACACACACACTACACGCACACTACACGCACACTACACGCACACTTCACATACACTACACGTACACTACACACACACACTACACGTACACTACACACACACTATACATACACTACACGTACACTACATGTACACTACACATACGCTACACACACACACTACATATGCACTAAACGTCCACTACACATACACTACATACACAGTACACATACACTACACATGCACTACACATACACTTCACATACACTACACTTACAATTCACATACACTACAGTTGCACTACACACACACCAGACGTACTTACACTCCATGTACACTACACACACACACTACAAATGCACTACACATGCACTACACATACACGTCACATCCACTACTGTGACGGGAAAGTGTTGGAGTGTTGATGTTCGGCAGTCCTCCAATGGCAGGTGTCAAAGCCTGGTCACATTTTAAACAAAAATATAGACTGCTTGCCTGTTGTCTGGTAAGTTAGAGGGAGAAACACGTAAAACACAAAATATGAACAATGAAACTTTAATATATTTACTTTAAACATAAATGAAAATAAAGACAAATCTCGGGAAGTTAAATTACAGTTAAATAATAAAGAAAATGTAAAGACAATGTGAAATACAAAATTACAATGTTAAAATGGTGCTGAGAATATCGGCTATGGCTGAAACCTCCCTTCGTATACGAGCTAATGAGAGAGTATGCCAGAGAGAGATGTCAACCGTAAGAGCACAATGAATATTCTGAAGTGGATAGCTGGTCAGGCTCAGACGTCGATTCGTGTAGAGGGCGCCGAGGTGCTGTGTGCAGGTGCGCGGCTGGCGAGTCGCCAATCACAGGCAGGCAAGCTGGTGAAGGGTAGTTAGCTGGTTTGATGACGAGCCGGCGCGTGGAGGATGTGTGGAGTGGGGGGATCTTGGATACCTTTTGCCTCCTGGTCAAAACGTTTTGTGCTACTGGTGACGTATCTTGAATGTAGCATCTTATACTTGTGTCTTTGGCGTAACTTTAAGTAGGGAAGAGCAGGCTCAATCTCTCTTGAAAGAGATTATCGTCACAACTCTCCCCCGAAGCCTGCGGTTCCGGTGAAGATACGTCTTTAGGAGGTAGAGTGGTAGGTGGAGCAGCCTCTACCTCATAGACTCTGGAGAGGGCGTCTGCTAGGATGTGGTCAGACCCCTTGATGTTGATACCTGGTTGATGGGGTTCTGGGAGTTGTTCTACTACCCAAGCCCGGCCCGAGGTCAGGCTTGACTTGTGAGAGTTTGGTCCACTAGGCTGTTGCTTGAAGCGGCCTGCAGGCCCACATACCCACCACAGCCCGGTTGGTCCGGCACTCCTTGGAGGAATAAATCCAATTCCTCTTGAAGATGTCCACGGTTGTTCCGGCAATATTTCTTATGCTTGCTGGGAGGACGTTGAACAACCGCGGACCTCTGATGTTTATACAGTGTTCTCTGATTGTGCCTATGGCACCTCTGCTCTTCACTGATTCTATTCTGCATTTTCTTCCATATCGTTCACTCCAGTACGTTGTTATTTTACTGTGTAGATTTCCCCCTCCCCGTTCAGCTCGTTGTTGCCGTGGGGGGCTTAGTGGGCGGCTGCCGGAGTGTGATGCTCCTTGGGACAGTCCTATGTCCTTCTCTAGCCTTGTCCTCCTGTTGCAGTCCTCTCCAATTCTGCTGGGCACCTTTTCCTTTTCTTTCTGTTTCGTTTTTCTCCCCCCTCTTCTCCTATCTGCTTGCTGTTTCCTGCCGACCTTTTGCTTGTTCTGGTTCATCCCTTGGACTTCTTTTATTTTGACGCCCGGGTGCTTGAGGAGGCATACTCTTGCACCTGTAGAACTGTAGTACCCGACGTCGAGAGCGAGGGGAACCTTTTATTGTCAATCCCCCTTTCGTCACTGAACCCGATCTCGACGGACTGTTGGTTTCTTAAGGTGGCAATTGTGGGGCGTATACTCACGACGCACCCCTAGGAGGAACCAGCAAGATCGGCGATAGCTTCTTGTTGGGTGTCCTGCCTCTAATTGTGGCTCCATGGTGGGTGTGGGGGCACATTCGTGAATGAATTTTCTTTTTCGTAATGATGATGACCCCTGTTTCGGCTGTTTCTGCTTTACCTTCTCAGGCTCGTGGGGTGGGCGACCAAGCCCCCGAGTCGGTCCGTGTTGGAAGACCGGGCTCTGTAGCCTCCGCTGCATTGGGCCCCGACCTTGCTCCTCCTTTGGCCTCTCTGACTCCTTCCCCTGGATCCCCTCCCTCCTCTGTGGTTGGGTCGAGCCCCAAGCACCCAGTGGTGACTACCTCGTCCCCTGGCGCGGCTCCTTCTCTAGTTGTAACTACTGCGCCTTTTAACCCCTCTCTCTCTGGGGGTTCTCACCGCCGTCCTCGTCACGGCCGCCCTCGCTCGATTCCTTCCAGTTCTGCTACCTATCAAGCCTTGTTTGGTCCCGCTTCTTGGGCCAAATATTTTGATCTCCTCCCTCTTGATTCTGTGCCTCCTGACGATTTCTCCCTCCATCGACATCTCGTTGATTCCGTGGATGCCTCCATTACTTTCAACCCCACTCGTCTCGGTACACGTGTCGTTGCTGCTCCTTCTCAGGATGCTGCTTCCCGCTTGGCTGCTTTATCCTGCCTTGGCGAGACCCCTGTTCGGGTCTCGAAGAACGCTCAGTTGAATGCCAGTGTTGGCACTATTCTGCTCCCGCCCCTTGTTGCGACCGGTGTTCGGGACCTGTGCGACTGCCACGACGATATTCGACATATCCTTGCTGCCCAGGGCCATTCTATTCTCCAGGTGAACACGTTTACTCGTCCCCCTCATGGTAGTCGCCGTCAACCCCTCCGGGTTGTGAAAATTACCTTTGATGGTAGGACCCTTCCATCCTCTGTCATTCTTGCTGGTGCTAGGTGCTCTGTCCAGGAGTATATTCCTTCTCCTCGACTTTGTAACAAGTGCTGGAGATTTGGGCATGGTGCCCTCCACTGCTCTGGGACTGTCTCTCTCTGTCCTTTGTGTGGTGGCGAAGGTCACTCTAAGTCGGAGTGCACTTCTCCCAGGCTCATTGCCTCAACTGCGGTGAGACCCATCCTACCTTCTCCCGTGCGTGTGTCCATTACAAGCTTGAGGCAGCCGTCCTCAACTTGAAGCACCGGGAGCGTTTATCTTTTCCTGAGGCGAGACGCCAGGTTCGCCGGCTCCCGCCTTATGCTAATATCTCTTATGCTCGCGTGTTGCGCTCTTCCTCTCCTCGTCCTTCCCGCCTTCCTCAGACTCACAACCGTTTCCGGGCCTTGCACCCTGATATGCCCACTGCCCCCTCCTCTGTTACTTTGGGTTCTCTCCCGAAGGATCCACCTCCTGGTCCTCTGTCTGGGGTTCCCCTTCTTTCTACCCGGTCTGTCGTGTCTCCTGTGTCTTCTTCCTCGTTTCCCTCCGTTCCTCCTTCCCATCCTTCCTTCCGTCTCTTGACTCTCCCCGCCGCCTGTCGGTGCAGGCTGATGTCCATCGCTCTCCTAACGGCCGTCATGTGTGCTCTCGTTCGGCTTCTCCTGCTGAGACCCTAGAATCCGTTGCTCAGTACGTGGTTGCTGGGACACATGTCTCTTTAAGTCAGAAGCGTAAGCCTGGCTCCTCTCCTTCCTCCTCCCCGGCGGGTAAGAAGGTTTCGCTTTCTTCCTCGGCCCCTACTTCTGCCTCTCTCGCTCCTTCCCCTCCCATTTCGGTGTTTGTTTGCCCCCTGTTCCTGCTATGGAGGTTTCTTTAGCCCCCGCTTCCCTCTCGGTTGCTGCCCTTGCTGAGGTTCGCTCCCCTCTTTTTACCCCCCCTCTTCCTGCTACTGTCCTTGACTGCTCCTCTCCATTGTCTCCTCCTCTTCCTCCTCCGGACCCCGCCCGCCCACCTCTGATCTGTTCTCCCGTTTCCTTCCCTCCGTCTTTGCTCAGTTTACCCATGCCCTCTAACCCTGACTTTGCTGACCCTGATCCCAACCCTGATATACTTTAACGTGCTCTGTTGCTCTTTCACCTTTGTTTCTTCCTTGTTCTCTGTTTTTGTCCTTTCTCTTCTCGTCGTTGTCCATTCTTCAATGGAACGTTCGAGGTTATTACGCCAATTTCCTCGAACTCCAACTTCTGATTTCGTGGTTTTCGCCCCTTTGTGTCTGTCTCCAGGAGCCGATGCTTGGTGCTCGTCCTGGTCGTTTTCGTGGCTATTCCTTTCTCTCCCCCCTTCAGCCGTTGCTGGGGCTTCTAATTCTTCTGCTCTCTTGATTCGTGCTGATGTTCCCTTTGTTCCTTTACTTTTTCCTTCGCCTCTCCATTGTTCTGCTGCTCGTATCTTTGTGGGGAAATGGTACACAGT